>NW_018127892.1:4954589-4961611 GCF_001952655.1 Monopterus albus | reverse complement strand
ATTACAGTTTTTCTCTATCGCTTTCATTCATTTCTCACAACAGAACTGCATTTCTCAGAACTACTCGTTCAACCGTCAGATTCTGTTGTCAGTTGTTCACATCATATCAGCAATTTCTTGTTGTTTTCATCAAATTGCAATTGCTTTTGGACAACATGCAAATGGTTCTGTACATCTGTCAGCTGTTTTTGACAATTCTTGTTGCTTTTGTCCAGCTGTGCAAAATAACTTGTCCTGGTTCTCAGCTGAAATGTCACAACCACCAAACCAATTAGTCTTTTTTTCAGGTTGGAAGTCTGTACTATCAAAATGAGTGAACATGTTCTCAGAATTGTATGTCTGTACAGATTTCTACAAAGTGTGAGTAGATGTTTGCTAAGAAATATGTCCAGAATTGAGAAATTGCTCTCAGGTGATGTTGTGATGTGGATGAGAATCTGTGGCCCAACAGACAGGACCGACATGACGCATAGGAAAACTGCCAAGTAATTTCACCTTTACCTTCTGTTGTACATGTATAGTTCTTCCCACTTTGTCTTTTTTACAGTATGTTTCCATTGCTAGGTAAATAGACTATGTATAGTTTCCTTTGTTGTCTGTATGTACTGTAAGTACCACTATTGACAGTACAGTAGAAATGTGAGTACAGTCTGATCTTTTGTTTCGATTCTTCCATATACTGTAACGTGGGGCGATGGTGATTGGTTAGATGAGGTTAGATGGAATCATTCAGAAAATTATCTATTCTTACCATGTAAATTACTGTAACACCTGGTTGATGCACAATGGTTTGCAAGAATCACTTCTTTTTTTTTACCGGAGGGACACTGTAAATTATGACACACACCAGTACGGTAATTTAGTGGTTTCTAGTCATCAAAACCTGAGTTGAGTATAGTTTACAGTAAATAACAAAAACTGAGTATGATGTTCTACTGACAACATGACTAATAATTTTGCCTGTCACGTTCACATTGTTGAGGAAATGACATGGGATTCTGCTGCCTCTGACACAATGATTGATGAAAGAACACACTTTTGCACGATAGACAAAGCATTTTGAGCAGGTGACGCGCTTTTTCCAGTTATCCACTATGTTGTGCAGTTTGTACGTGTTGTTTTGAGAAATGCACTTGGAGATCTGCAAACTTCAATTCTGTTGTGAGAAATGAATGAAAGCGATAGAGAAAAACTGTAACATTGTCAGTGGGAGCATACTAGCATTTTGATGTTAGTATTTAGCTCAAAGTGCCACTGTGCCTATCTACAGCTTCACACAGCTGCCAGCATGGTGATAGACTTTAAGTTGTGTTGCTACATAACTTGTTCTATTCTACATTTAAAGGCATACATCATGCATCTGGGATATGATAGGCATCCACTAAAATGAACAACATATATGGCAGTTGGATGGTTACTGGCCCTGAGGTTATATAGTACAAAAGGCATAATAAAGCAAAAGATATGGGGAAGAGAAAAGGTTCACAGAGTTCAATGTACATCTGGAATCTTACCTCTGTTTCTTGAAGGTGGACTCTAAGTTTCTAGTGGGTCTGGGTGGGATCCTTGTGGTCGCCTGTTCTGTACTGGCCTCCATGGGCTTCTACTCCTGGATAGGACTCCCCTCCTCGCTGGTTATTCTGCAGGTCGTGCCCTTCCTGGTGCTCGCTGTAGGAGCTGACAACATCTTCATTTTTGTTCTGGAGTACCAGGTGTGTGTTTTTGTGGCACCACAAATGTACAACTGTGCTGATTCTCTATGGTCTGTTTATCAGTGTTGATGGTGTTACCCTCCTCGTTCTTCTTTGCAGAGAGATGTAAGGAGGCCTGAAGAGAAGAGAGAGGAGCAGATTGGTCGTGTCCTTGGAAATGTAGCTCCCAGCATGCTCCTGTGCAGTCTTTCAGAGTCTGTCTGCTTCTTTCTAGGTAGGAATGTCTGTATTCTTTTTAGCTTTCACTTTTTCAAAATTCAGTGCACATACAGTGTATAAGAAGGGACCACTGAGTTTCCATACAATATGCTAACCTCTGTCTGTTGTTCCAAGGGGCCCTGTCCACCATGCCAGCAGTGAAATCCTTTGCTCTGTATGCGGCTCTGGCTGTGCTTATGGACTTTGTTCTGCAGATGACAGCTTTTGTGGCGCTGCTGTCCCTGGACGCCCGGCGCCAAGATAACAACCGCTGTGAACTGCTCTGCTGTGTTACAGTGTCAACCCAGCGTCCCAACAAGCCCAGTGAGGGCTTTCTGCTGCCCTTCATGAGGAAATACTATGCCCCTGTCCTACTGCACCGTTACACCAGGATCATAGTGGTAAAGCTACTAACTCTTCAGCTATAACATATTTACAGTTATTCTCAACTTGTGCCAAAAATATCATAAAACCAAAAGTATTTTAGAAAAGAAATATTGGCTTGTTTTATCCAGGTATTTGTTGAATACCTTCTGCCCTCTTTTCCCTCCAGATGCTGGTTTTCATTTTCATGCTATGTGGTTCCTTATTCCTCATGTTTCATGTGACAGTGGGTCTGGATCAGGAGCTGGCTATGCCAAAGGTCAGTAAGCACTATAAACACAAATGAATGCATGCTCCTCTATCAATATAACCTTACAATTTTTTTCTGTTTTTGTTGCAGGGCTCTTATATGTTGGACTATTTCCAGTACCTGAACAAATACTTTGAAGTTGGAGTCCCAGTTTATTTTGTAACAAAAAAGGGTTTTAATTTCACCAGTCTTAAGGGAATGAATGCAGTCTGCTCCAGTGCGGGCTGTGATCAGTTCTCACTGACCCAGAAGATCCAGTACGCCACAGACTACCCAGATCGGTGAGTCAGTGAATTAACTGTCAGAATCTGGACAGACTTTTTTAGACAAACTGTATACTGTTGCATCTCTGTTAAAGTCAGAATCAGTTACTTGGCTCGGTACACCAAAGAGAGAGCTTTCTGCCTTTGTCCTTTACATCATCATTTATCACACAGTTTTACCCTGACAAGTCCTTGAACTTGCTGATATAGTAGCAACTTCTTGCATAGAAGCCAATCAGATCAATTAATGATAATCTCAGTTACACCACTGAGCAGATAAGGGTCCCTCTAACTGATTGTGCAGGGCAGAGAGATCAAAATGGAGTGGTCCGTTGAACAAAGTTGTGGATACTACCAAGCTAATAGTAGAACTTATTTGTGCATTTTTGCCAGTTAAGTGTCCTGCAGTATAATAAATATATCTTAACTACCAGAAGTAGAACATTAGTAGGGCATTGTGACTATTACAAGGATTAAAATTAACAACACGCATTGCAACAAAACAGCCCAACAGTAACACATATTGTCTGTGTAGCTAAAGCCTGTTAACCTCTCTGTGCCATGGATCACCATCACTGTGACATTAGGTGGCATTTTCTTTGTGACAAAGGATATAGTAGATTACTTTGAGCCACATACATCGGCCTGCAGCTACAAATACTCATTAGAACGCCAAATATGTGTGAATCCATGGCAGAAAATAGTCCTCAGAAAATGCACGAAATACCACTGTGCGTGTAACATTTGCTAAAGGTACAGCACCCAGCTGTTATACAGTATTAGTGAGACAAAATACTTACTCTTGATCTGTTTTTATATTTACATCTTAATTTCAAGTATTTATGCACAGAACGCATTTTTAGTTGGATTTGGTGACTATAAGAAAAATATACAATAAAACAAGCCTTATGCTTTAACATGGACATTTGTATTCCTGCCTTTCTTTAACCCATCAATGATATGATATGTAGATCCTACTTGGGTATTCCTGCTAACTCTTGGGTGGATGATTTCATTGACTGGCTGAACCCTGGATCCAAATGTTGTCGTCTATACACCAATGGTCCAAATATTGGAAAGTTCTGTCCTGCAAATGAAGGTGAGAATTGCTGCTGAGAAAACACCACATTAAAACACTTTTTTGGTTCATTTCTTTAATGAAAAACTTTATTAACACCTACTCTGCTCCCGTGTTTCAATAGTTCTTTTCAAATGTGGACGCAAGTGTATGGCACGACCTTCAGATGGTGTTCTCAGGCCCACTGTGGAACAATTCAACCGCTATCTCCCTGACTTCCTCGGTAATAGGCCTGACCTGCAGTGCCCCAAAGGGTGTGTATCGCAGCGGCATATGTACACACAAAAACATCACATCACAACATTCTCACTGCTTATCGTGTCTTTAAACAGTGGTCTAGGAGCTTATGACACAGCTGTGAAACAAGATGCCAGTGGAGAAATTATAGGTAAGTCATTTTATGTCCTCTCAAAGCAGTAAGAAATGTTACTATACATTCATTTAAATAGAAATGGTGCTAGTAAGTCAGCCTCTTTTCCCATGTTTCCAGCTTCTCGGTTCATGGCTTACCACACGCCTCTGACCAACTCTCAGGAGTTCACAGCTGCACTGTTGATGGCGAGAGAGCTAGCGCACAACATCACTATGGGCATGAGGAATATACCAGGGACCTCACGTGACTTTGAAGTATTTCCTTACACGTGTGTACTTTTATTTCCTGTGCCCTTTCATGTCATTGTTCTTCCTCTACTAAAGAACAATTTTGGCTTCCACAGCTCTGTGAATGGACAGTCTATTTTCATTATTTATACGTCATCAGCCATTAAATCTAGGCACTCTGTATTTTCTGACCACTGTTTTCTTCCCTCCTTAAGGCTGACTTATGTATATTATGAGCAGTATCTGACCATTGTGCCAGAGGGACTCTTCAACATCTCCCTGTGTCTGCTGCCGACTTTTGTGGTGTGCTGTCTGCTGCTGGGTTTGGACCTGCGGTCTGGCCTGCTCAACCTGATCACCATAATCATGATCGTCGTAGATACCGTTGGTGTCATGACGCTGTGGGACATTGATTACAATGCGGTGTCCCTCATCAATCTTGTTACAGTAAGAACATGTTTATGGTGTGGATTAAAGACTCAACTTTACGTCATAGTGATGTCGTCACAGTTGACTTAACTTGGGCTTAGAGACTTTAAATTTAAAACAGAAAGCCTCTGTTGCAAACTGGAGGTGTGGAGCTGAAAAAACATGTGGTCACCAGTCTAATTCTATTGAGTTGCATTATGGGTAATGCAGGATTGAATGATTTATAACAGTATACTGTAGCCTCTGTTCAAATGATGATTCTTTTTGTTAATCTTTAGTCTCTAGTCTAATCTGTGCAAGTGCAAAACTAAAGTGCTGAAACGTTCCTTTTATAGTCTTTCCATGACATAAGTCTGATGTTTTACTTCCTTTATATTAGGGCAAGATATTTATAATTCATATATCACCACTATTTTTGTTAGCTTTTATTGTGATTTTATTGAGACACTCACCTTTGATATCATATGTACAAGTAAAACTTTAGTAATTTGTTTCATTGATAATTACCTTTATAAAAAAAACTAATAAAAATAAAATCAGGGTAGACAAAGAATAGAAAAAGTGCTTTCAACTTGCAAACAATACTAGTTAAATAATTTCTGTGGTTGTTTCTTACCATGTTATTTGCAGGCAGTGGGCATATCTGTGGAGTTCGTGTCACATATGACAAGATCCTTCGCACTCAGCACCAAGCTCACACATGTGGAGAGAGCTATGGAGGCTACAGCCAAAATGGGCAGTGCAGTAAGTTAGACATTTTTAATCACTCACAAATTTAAGCAAATAAACATTCACTCTTAGTGCCAAGCAGTTAATTGAATAGCTTTCCACATGTAGCACTAAATGTCAGAGTTAAACATTTGTCTTGTATCCTGAAGGTATTTGCTGGAGTTGCTATGACCAACCTACCAGGCATCCTTGTGCTGGCGCTTGCCAAAGCACAGCTCATCCAGATCTTCTTCTTTAGGCTAAACCTGGTCATCACACTTCTGGGGATGGCTCATGGGCTCATATTCCTCCCTGTTCTGCTCAGCTACTTTGGTATATATTTTGTGTATACTTTTCTTTGTAGAAGAGGGTACCAGCAAAATTGAGAGTGAGGACTAAGTCTCCATGTTTTGTTTTGTCAGGTCCTGGTGTGAACAAGGCAGTGCTGCTGCAGCTCCAGCAGGTCAAACCAAAGGCCAACCAAGACCTGGAGATGAGGTACAACATGAAACAAGGCACTGATAACATTAGCTATGAAGACAATGAGATGAAACAGTACAACACGAGGCCTCCCACAGATGCCAGCAGCCAAAAAAAATCATGTATAGAAAACCACAAGGAGAAGGAAAGTAACCATTTCTGAGTACCAACAATAAAAACTGTTTATGAATGTTCTGCTGAGTAAATACCTCTGTAACAAACTGAAAAAGGAAGGACTCTAAAAAGGACAGAGATAGAAAAGTGTAAGTTATTTGGCTTCATATGGAAAATCATTAACTTAACAATGTAACTCAATCGAAAAGGACCAGTGGGGCCGAAGACAAAAACAGCTGTGCAATATTTCTGAGCAAAGCATGAGCGGACCACGGCAGTGAAAGTGAACCTTCTTGTTTCAGCATATGAAAAACTGCATGTCTCTTCACAAGCACTGCAGCTGTGTAAGATTTGTGTTTCAATTGTGGAATTACAGTTTTTACAGAGCATTTCTTGAAACAGTTTGTACAAACAGCACCACACAGTGGATTAACTGCAAAAGCACATCACTTGCTCAAAATCTTTAGTTTATCTCTCAAAAGCGAATACCTATGTCAATGAACATGTTAGTGCATCAGAATGACAAGGTCTTGTGTCATTGTTTACGAACATGGCAGTCAGGATGCTTAGTCATGGTGTCAATACAATAGTGTACACTGTAAGAATTTTCATATGTAAACTGTGGCTCAGGTTTTAGTGACAATGATTGAAAATACACAAGACAGCACTTGTTTTTGTTCACATTACTGTATGTGAGACACTGAATTCAAAAGATTGGACAGATGAATATTTACACTCTTAATGTTTTTACATTAATATAATGCTATAGAATGCTATATAGAAAATAAAGTGTTTTACAACAATGC
>NW_018127892.1:4944628-4954247 GCF_001952655.1 Monopterus albus | reverse complement strand
GTTGAACAAGTAGTTTTGACAATTTCATTTCTGACCCAAGAAATGTACAAAAGCCACTAAGAAAAACTGTAATTGACAAGACAGGAAGTCAACAAATGTTTTTTTTAAATTTTTTTATTGAATGTAATTATTTTGTATGTGTTAATCGATCACATTAGCGCTGTTTAGTGATTTGACACACACACGCCAGGATTTTGCATAATATTTTCAACTGCAGTATGATGCTATTGCTGTAAAATGTGCTATCAGTGAAAAAATACTACATTTCTTAAGTGAATTAATATCCTTATTGCAAACATTTGATGTTATAGTGTTCCCCGATAGGTATTTATGACTTACAACCAGACTGAGCAAAAAGGATTATTTTGTTTTGATGTGTCTTTAATTTATTATTTCATTATGCAAAACGCATGAACATCTTTCTTACCCAGGTGCTCAGAACAAAACTGAACTGCTAACACAGCTTTAATTTTATGTTTCATTACATTTAAAAAAGTGAAAACTGGCTTTTCTTAAGTACAAAGGTACTGAAGAAGCTTACCTTACCTTATTACTAATTCAACATATTGCACCTGTGAGGCAGATATAACCAAAACCTATGGCTCTTGTCTTGCTTTGCATTGTGCCTGACTTTATGATGCAAAAGTTTTAGTCATTTAGTCTCATTATATTTAGTATTTCCAAGAGCTGCCCCTAAAAGCACAGATATTGTCATACCCGGGCTGATGTGTTTGGAGCATGTTCTTGGTTTAAGAGCATCCTGCTCAACATCTTCCCAAAATTTACGGTCTCTGAATCCCACATCAATTTTATTTACCCACTGTACCAAGGTTGGCATCATCATACTACAGGTATGTACTGCATTTAGGTGTTCCATGGAGTATTAAAATAGTCCTAACACATGGCAAGTGCTTGTTCTTTTGTTGTAGAGAGCAGCATTGATGGAAGTTCTGTTTTTGGTTTATGAAAGCTGGAAACTAAAAAAAAAAGAAAATTTAAAAATGTTTTTTTAGTTAGACGGAGCTAGCCTACAGAGCCAAGGATCAACACACCCAGGTACCTGACCTAACCTGCCGCCCTGACCCCAATTCCTTTTCCTGCAAGGTGACAGTTCCACAGGAGAGTGGCTGCATGTTATTTCTTTGGGCTGCGCCCAACCGGATCCCATGGGTCAAGGCCCGGCCACCAGATGCTCTCCAGCAAGCTCCCCTCCCAGGTCTGCCTCCAGTAGGGTGCCCCGGTTTCCTTCCAATTTGCCTTGGGAGACCCTACCAGGGGCTAACGCCCTGGACAACACAGCTCCCATGCTTATTGGGAACACACACCTCTCCACCACACTAAGCTGGCAAATCCTGAAGTACTTGGTATCAGAACAGCTTAGGCCTCAGATCAATGATCAACTTTGTTGCATCATCTGATCTACAGCCATATGTCTTGGACACTTGTGTGAAGAGAGGAGCAGTGCAGTCACCACATGGTGGTGAAATGAATCAGATGGTGGAGGAGGCTATCCGACAGATGTGGTAAACCCAAATGTATAATGAGGGTGTGCTGGGAATGCCTGGCTGTCCGAGGAGTCTTCAACTCACACTTCCGGAAGAACTTCTTTCACATCCTGGGGGGAGGCTGGGGACATGGAATCTGAATGGGCCATGTTCACATCTTTCACTGTAGATGCAGCTACTCTGAGTTGTGGCCAGAAGGTCATTGGGGCCTGTTGAGGTGGCAACCTGAGAACCTGCTGATGGACACCAGCAGTGAAGGAAGCCACCAGGCTGAAGAAGGAGGCCTTCTGGGCTTGGATGGCCCAAGAGTCTACTGAAGCTCTAATAGGTACCGGAAAGTCAAAAGGCTGAGGCTCAGATGGTTGTGGATGCATAAACTTGGGTGTTGGAGGAGTTTGTTGAGGCTATGAAGAAAAACTTTTGGCTGGCCTGAAGTAAGTTCTGGCAAACTGTCTGATGACTCAGGAAGGGAACGCAGTGCTTGGCCCGGGCTGTGTTTGGCAGGGGAGGAGAACTGCTGACTCGGACTGGGGATACTGTTGGGCGATGGAAGGAGCACTTTGAGGAACTCCTGAAACTGTATAACATATCCTCCAAGGAGGAGGCAGAGTTGGAAGACTTGGGGGAAGCCTCACCCATAACACTAGGAGAAGTCTCTGAGGTAGTCAAAAAGGCCTTCAGAGGCAAGGCGCCAGGAGAGGATGAGATTCACCCTAAGATGCTGAAGGCTCTGGACATAGTTGGGCTGTCCTGATTGACATGCCTCTTCAATATCACATACTGTAGATAATGGGGTCAGTGCCTGAGGCCTGGCATTTTTAAAAAAGGGGATCAGAGAGCGTGCTCCAATTATAGAGGTATCACACTACTCAGCCTCCCTGGGAAAGCCTATGCCAGGGTGCTGGAAAGGAGGCTACGACTGATTTTCAAACCTCAGATGCACGAGAAATAGTGAGGATTCCACCCTGGTTGTGGAACAGTGGACCAACTCTTTATTCTTGCACAGTTGCTGGAGAGATCTTCGGAGTTTGCCCATCCAGTCTACATGTAGTAGGAGAAGGCATACTACTGGGTCACTCATGGGATCTTGTGGGGGTACTTGGGGAGTATGGAGTAGCGGGGCCGCTGGCATGAACCATCTGATTCTTGTATAACCAGAGTGAGAATTGTGTCCACAAGCATGTTCCCATTTGGTGTTGGTCTCCAATAGGGTTGTCCCTTATCACCAATCCTGGTTGTGATTTTCATGGGCAGGGTCTCAAGGCACAACTGGGGGGGGGAGGAGTATCCAGTTTGGGGACCTCAGAATTGCACCTCTGCTTTTTTACCAATTATGTAGTTTTGCTGGCTTCAACAGTGTGAGGTAGGGATGAGAGATAGCACCTCCCAGTCTGAGGCCATGGTGCTCTGCTGGAAAACAGTGGACTGCTGCCTTCAGACTGGGAGTGAGTTGCTACCCCAAGTGAAGGAGTTTTAAGTATCTCAGGGTTCACGAGTAAGGGTACAATTGAGTGTGAGATTGACAGGCAGATGGGGGGAGCATCAGCAGTAATGCAAATGCTGTACCATAATGTCATGGTGAAGATGGAGCTGAGCCAAAAGGCAAAGCTCTCAATTTAGCAGTCAGTCTATGCTCCAACATGCACCTATAGTCACAAGCTGTGGGTAGTGACCGAAAGAACAAAATCACAAATACAAGTGACCAAAATGAGTTTCCTTTGAAGGGTGGCTGGACTTAGCCTTAGAGTTCAGACAACCAGAAGGGGCATGGAGCAGAACCACTTCTCTTTCATGGCAAAAAGAGCCAGCTGAGGTGGTTCTGGAATCTTACCAGGATGCCTACAGGGCACATCCCTTTGGAGGTCTTCTGTGCACATCCAGTCGTTAGGAGACCCCAGCATAGACCCAGAACATGCTGGAGAGACTAAATATCATCTAGCTGGAAAATATGACAGGGGAGAGGGACATCTGGACTACCTTGCTGAACCTGTTGCCACCGTGACCAAATCTTAGAAAAGCAGAAAAAAATGGATGCATAGATGAATGCATATAAGACAGAACATCATGGATAGAGGATTCTAAGGGTAAGTCTGTAATTTAACAGTTTGTTGCTTTTTTACATGGTACTCTGATAGTCTAAAGAAATCCTTTAGCAAGAGGAGATTTAATAATGAAATTCAACAGTAGAAGTCCTACCTGAAACTAGATATTTTTGTGGTTCTTAAAAAAAAAATATATATATATATCTTAGTTACTTCAAATTTTGTTTTATTAACAATCCCTTTGATAGGATTGTATGTTTCTTTAGGTCATCAATGCCCCCAAAAACATACTGTACACATTATACAAGGGAAACCACAATTCAGTCAAAAAAAAGAAACAAACAAAAATCTTTTAAATTATAATACAGTCTTCAGGAAAAAATATAAATAAGTTTTTTTTTTCTTCTCTGGTTGAGCTCACTCTATGTTACAGACATATAATAAATAGATCGGATCTGACATCACTCAGCTGATCTATGAATCATCTCTCCATGAGTCCATTTGTGTAGCAGCATTATAGCAAAAACAAGCCAATGGAAACAGAGTCCCTGTTTCCCTGGAAACCTTTTACAAATCCTTTAGTCATCACAACCCCCTCCTCCAACTCAGCCAATGACAGTGATATTGCATTGTGGAAACAGATTCAGGGATAATTATATTCCTACAATGTAATGGCAGCATGTAATGGCAACTTATTTTTTTGTGTTTTACAAAGAAGAAACACATTAAGGTGGGCTACTAAATTGCCATGCTTGTTGCACATGCAGTGGAGGTGAAGCACACAGGTAAAAAGGCAGAAAGTTGGGAAGCTGCGGGGCTTATGCTAAGTTTTAGAAATGCTTGTGGGCAGAGTTTGGTACTACATCTGTAATGAATCATTCTACAGACAGCTTGTACAACTGAACATCTTTCTAAAGATCAATCCACACCTCCTGAGAAGCTTACAAATAATGCAACTGCTGAAGAAAAACATTTAAGGTCCTAAGCAAGTAAAAGATGGCATCAATATACTAGCATTGAATTAATTACATGCTATTCTCCTCATGTACATGTAAATGTGACATATATATAGTGCTTTAGAAAATACAACAATAGTGATGTCTGATTGTCTGAGATACAAGAAATAGAAAAGTAATTGGCTGTCTGTGCTGACAAGAGGCTACAGGTTGTAGAAAGTGGTGAGGCAAGAGAAGCAAAAGCACAGATCTGGTTAGAAGAGATCACAGGTCGGGGTAGGCTGTGAACCAGGAAGGCTCCAGATAGGATTTTAAAAACAACAGGACCCTCTGTAGTGTTTTGTTTTATAAGGACAAGAAGGCGGGGTCTGAGGAATCACTGGGTAGACACAACAACATGCCTTATTCATTGCAGTACAGGAAAACAACACCTCTGGAAAATGTTGATAGGATTATTTCTTTTTGTCCTAACACAGCGTGAGTCTTTGTCTTAATGATCCAGCTTGTCCTTAAGCATTATGTTGATGCATCATTGAGTGTTGCTCAAAGTTGCCAACCCATCTGAAAACAGTATTTGGTTAAACTGCTCCCTCTTTTTCCTGTTTAAAAAAAAAAAAAAAAAAAGTCGGAGACAGCAGTAGGCGTGTCGAGTTGAATTTTGTTTACACACACTGACATCCATTGTTTTCAGTTTGAAGAATAACTTGATAGAAGAAGAGTGATGATGACCACTTCCTTCAATAACTTGTCTTCTCTCAGTCTTGGCATCCTTTCCATGTTTATAGGGTAGGGAGGACGGGGGATGTGCAGGGAACACAAAAGGGTGGCGGGGATGATGATCAGGATTCTGTAGGAGGGACAACATCCTCTTCAACAGGTTTTGGTAGCTTTGTCAGGATTGCCTCTGCTTCTTCATACATCTGAAAATAGGGGAAATTACTGAATACATGGGACAACTGTAAATGTTCAGAAACTGTCAGGGAATAGAAGGTATAATGTCTTACTGGCATGAATTGCACGTCTTGGAAGAGTTCCTGTATGAAACGTCTTGAGGTCAGGCGAAACATACAGTGAGCTAAGAGGTGAGAAACCTCGGAGTACAGGCAGATGTCATCAAACGCATATGGAAACTTCTCCTTTATCCTGAAATGAGGGGAGAAATTGCTCAACTTCTACTGCTCTGCAATTGAACGTGCATCTCAAAAAATGTGTGCATAATATGAAAAAGAGATTTACGTCAGTAGGCCTGTTTCATGGCCTTTGGTTCCTACAGAGGAGCTGAGGTTGATTATGAGGCGGAGCACCTCCTTCCTCAGCAAGACTCGAGAGGCGGGGCCGTCTTCTGATATCGCCTTACCACCTAAAGGCAACCACAATAAACGCTATTTAGCGATTTCACACCTTCTTTGTTCTTTTACACGCTGGCATAGAGTGCTGTAGAGATGACGTATTTTTGTAGGGCAACCTGGAAGTTAGCATCACCCTGGCTCCCTCAACAAAAAGCCAGTGGGATTTCTCCACAGGCCTTTGCATTACTGCAGAAAATGATCTCTGTGACAAACAACAGTTTATGACACTTACACATTTTGTTCAGCAAGATAATCTTCACAAATCAGCACCACTTTTATGATTTCTGAAGCTTAAATACAATTGCCACAAGTAAAAAAAAAAAATACTGTTAGGCTATAAACAAGCTACACCACGGTCATGACTTCACCATTACCACCATGACTTCCAACTTGTAATCTGATTTAGCGAACTTACCTCCTCTGCAAAATCCTTTCCTCTTAGCGTAACCTGATCTAGCTAGTGATCATGGCTGTGTCAGTTTCAGTAGTTTGTAAGCGTGTAAGTTTAAACACAACGAGGCTGTAAAAACGGACTAGTGAGTCTCTGTGTTCAGCCATGACGTTTAGTATCCCAGAGAGCCTCTGTAATCTCATTTAGTCACTTGTTAGCAACCGCATTTTTAAAAAAACGTGAAAACATTAAAATTTACAAGTGGGCCGTTTTATATATATTTTATGTTGAGGAACAAAATGTGAAAATGTGTTAAGATTTGTGTTATTTCAGGCATCTAACCAATAACCCATTGATCTCAGGGCAAAGGAACTGAAGTGCAAAAATGTTAACTCCATTTCCAGGTTTTAGGACACCCTACCACAGCATTCTTTTTGCTTACTGCGTGCAAGTTGTATCGAAAAGATAAGTGAACAAAACAGCAATTTACCAAAGGGTATGCAACACAACCTCCTACATACTGTGGTTATTCGTGGACTCACCGATGACAACGTCACCAGGTGTGGGTGTGCTACAGATTGAGCCTTGTGACACAGCAGCGTCGCTGCAGCCTGACACCCCAGAGAACTTGGACTGCGGCATCACCTCCAGACGATGGCTGCTTTGGCCTCCCCATGACGGGAAGTCGACATAGTCTGGCAGCATATAAAAAACATTAGCTCTGTTCTGTACTGAGTTTAAAATATATCCATGTGAATTGGTGAATGTGTGCCCATAGCTCACCTGTCCGAGGGTGTGTGCTGTTGATCTGAGGCTGTGTGGGGTATCCCAGGACAATGGCTCCTACACAGTAGAGACAATTTTCTTCAGTATGATCCTGCAGTCCCGTCTCCTCTGAACCCACCATGTGGTTCTGGCTGTCGCCTCGGCACACTATCAGCTCAGAGATACTGAACTGTTGCTTCAGTATTGGCAGGGCAGGGCGATCACCTACAGAGAAAAGAACCATAGTAAGTACAAACACACCCATGTGTTTCAAAGTGTCTACTGTGATTAATTATTATTTAATCAGGCATAATGTTACGTTTACCATCTCCGTCGCCAAAGAGAAAGCGTTTCCGCTCTTCGGAAGGTGGGCTGATCCTCTGCTGAAAGTAGGCGGAGTCTCTGATATGGAACATATCATTTATGTCCATAGGCAGTGCTAGGCCAATGTAGTCATCGCTGCACCCAAAGGTGGCGCTAGAGACCATGGAGCGCACTGATGAGCAGCGGTGCAAGGTGTTTTGGTTGATGGGACTGAGTAGTTCCTCTTTATCCAGAGAGGCAAAGCTCAGAGCTTTGAGAAACCTAGGGAGGGCAAGAGGAGAGGTGCGTGAAAGGATCCGGGGGGAGAGGCTGGGACAGAAAAAGAACACAGGGAGTAAGTGAAAAGACACTGGACAAAAGCACAAAGACAGAAACTTAGTAATCAGGGAGTGAGAAGGGGGTCACATCAAGTTCTAAACCCCAACACACTGTAGCAAGCTATCAGGACAGCAGCCACAAGTAAAAGCACAGCAGAGGACACATGTCAATCAAATGTATGGTACGACTGCCAGAGCTTTAAAATATAGCAGAGCAACCAATGGCCAGGTGTCTGTAGCTTCACAATGGAAAAACATCCATACAAGGGGTCAAAAAAGGGTTTAGAGTCCATCAGTACAACCTAAAGGTTCTATAACTGCCTATTTTTAATAGCAATATGTAATACAAATATGTACCATAATGTCTTTGTTAGGGCAAAGCACAGAAAATTAATCTGTCTTTATACTAAAAAACAATTGTTTTTTAATTGTTTTTCTTTTTCTTGCAAAAATTCTTAACATATGCTGGTTCAAGCTCCTAAAATGTGAGGATTTGCTGTTGTGTATCACTGAATATCTCTACTATTGACAAAGCAAACAATTTAAAACTTCAGTTTGGCCTCTACAAACTAGTGATATACATTCTTTGCTGTTTTCTGACTAAACAATTAACTAATCAAAACTACTCAGACAAAAGGAATCTATTTGAAAACATTACCTTGGGCTTTGAGGAAGGAACAACCAGCAACTGACCAATCTAGACAGTGCTTACACTCCAGGGCTACAGGAGTCAAAGCAATGGTAAACAAGTGGAGGCACAGAGCTGGAGCTGCTACTAAAGTAAAAACAGCAAGGACATGTTTGTCTGGATCAGACCTGGAAGCTACATCTTTACAAAGGGGGACACTGGGTAGGTCCACCCACCGCGGTACAAGTGATCTGGACAGTCTGCGGTATGGACATAAGTCGCTGGCTTCTGGACAGGTACCCCTCCTATCTGATATCCTGACACACATGGCAGAATGTGCACAAAAACACATTCACACCTGTCATTGCCAAAGCAGACAGAAAATAGAACCCTACTCCAGAGAACTAGCTGCTTAAGGTATGGTAGCACAAAAGGATGCACGTCTCTAGCATGAGTAAACACACAGCTTTCCATTCATGCAACAATTAACATATCATTAAAAAAGTAATAAACACATTGATGTAGACAAAAGGAAAATTGATACGTTCATTTGCAGCTTTCTATCATTGAGTCACTGCAGTGATGGCTGACTGACCTGCGGGGAGTTAGTCTGGAGTCCAGGCTGCCAGTCTTCATAGTGATGGTGTCAGTGAACAGCACGTCTTTGGCAGGTGAAGCCAGTGCTTCACTGTGAGACAAAGATGGGTGTATTCTCTGCTGCTGCAGCCTTTTCAACGTAGCGTAGCCCAGTGCATCTCTTGGGCTGGTGTACATGAAGCTACAGTCAGCCAGGCTTTTGATAGTGGTCACTGAAGGGGACTTGAGGGACTGAGCTCGGCGGGGGAGAGTGTGTGAGGAGCCGGGCGGTACTAGAGAGACAGTAGAGGACTTAGACGTGGACATGTGGTTGGCCTGAGACTGGGGGGTGAGGGAGGAGAGTGTTTTGACAGTCTTGGCAGACACCACTGTGTTAAGGCTCACACAGTCAGAAGAGTCTGGTTCGGGCTCTGGATGCGCGGGGTTTCCAACGGTCTCCCTGGAAGGGCTGGAGCTCATGGAGCTGATTCCGCTGGTGGTGGTATCTGTGTTAAAGCTCTGACTGCGGCTTTTAAACTGAGTACCTCCACTGCCTCCCCCTCCCCCTCCCACATTGCCTCCACTAGAAGAGGAGCCACCATCTCCTGCCAGACGCTCTCGGCTGCTCTGCTCCCTCTCCCGGCTGGGGTGCTCCACAGCCACGTGCCCTCCTAGACCACTGAGTGCAAGGCCTGAGCCTCCTCCCCTGGCCAGCCTCCCGTCCACAAGCTGCTCCTCAGAACAGCCCCGGGTCCCAACAACCGAT
>NW_018127892.1:4922675-4944558 GCF_001952655.1 Monopterus albus | reverse complement strand
CAGAGATAAAGACGTCCCCCTGGTTTGGGCTGTAGACAGAGGGCTCTGTCACTGTCCTGTTCCGCCTCATACTCCCTGTATTGAGATCAGTAGGTGTGCGAGAGCCTGCTGGAGTCTTAGGGTCGCTGGTGGAGCGCAACTTCTTGCTGGGGAGGGACAGAGAGTTGAGGAAGCGAGTGCGAACAAAGCGAGTGGAGGCCAGGATTGTAAAGGGGCTGCGGTCCTTGACTGGCTTGGGGTGTAGATAGAAAGACTCGTCTGACTGGTCCAGAACGTCGCACTTGTCATCATCCAGGATGTACATGTCTAAAGCACAAAGAGTGAATTAAGAAAATACTGCAATAACATATAAGGACTAGTGCTTATCATAACTGCCACCACAAATACCTGATTACTGTGACAGTGCAGCTTCTTACATATAACTATCAGAGCTTCCCTGTACTCTACAAATGTTGGCAATAAAGCACAGACAAAATTAAGTGCTGCGTACTTGGCTGAGACTCGCTCTCACTGTTGTGGCGTGAGCTGGTAGATTCAGAGTTCAGACTGAGCGTGCTCGGCACTGAGGAGAGTTCAGAGGTCAGCTGCGTGTCGACCTCGTCAGGAGTAACAGGCCACAGCGTCCTGCGACTATGTCTCACTGCATCCCAACCATACTGCTTCAGCACTTCACAACCCTGCCTGGTCTTAGCGATCACACCCAGAACATAAACACTAGTCCTGTGGACAGAAGAGAGGAGTTAGTAACTTTGATAAATATACACTGCTGCTTGATTTGTTTTATTGGAGACATATTTCAGCTCAACACAGTGAAACAGACTACATTCATAATTCAGCAATAAACATCCTGCTTTGGCAGGAAATCTCACAAGGGTGAAATATAAATAAATTCTTGAGGCTGAACAAGCACACTAGTTCCCCCATGTCACTGTTGGGTTGGTGTTAAATTATTTCAAAATACTTGAAAAAAAATTGTGGCTATATTTTTAGCCATCCTTACCACCACTTTAAAATGCACAGGGGACATCAGATCTAGGAGAAGGTCTCTTTAAACCAATGTACTTCAGTGAATTTTTAAATGATAAGCCTTAGAAGTGAAATACCTCCATGTATAATTGTACAGGCGTGTGAATACAGGCTTACCCTCGTACTGACAGCACTTCACAGTGCTGAGCCAATGCGAGGATGTCAGGAATGGCATTCTCCTCCTGCAGGAGATTCAGACCCCAGTTTGAAGAGCCAATGTTGCCCTGCATGGAAACCAGCACGCACCATCAGAGCCATCTCATTGAATCTATTATTATATTTTCATAGTGTCAGGGTAAGTACTTGATATAAACTGATAGCAAGTGTTACTGACCAGTGCCCAGAGAGCAGCCTTCAGCTGTTTAATGCCCTCCCAGGTGTCCAGCATCGGGGAGCGAACCGTGTAGCTGAGGTCAGGAACCACGCTCTGAAGAAAACACACACACAAAAAAACAGACATTAGATAGGAAGGCTGATAAATCAAGACAAAACACTACTCTGCACAGTAATGAAAGTAGAAAATGAAAAGGATGAAACCAAAAAATGCCCTGAAGATTTTACCTGAGCTTCCAACAGGTGACAGCCTGTCTTATCATGGACCAACTGACCGTACAAGTGCACAGGAAGATAGACATTTGGTCTTTGTAACCTGGAAACATAACCAACGACAGCAGTCACAAACACTGTGGTGTATCCTGCCACTCGTCACGAGATGACACACTCCAGCTTCTCACCTTTGGTTGCTGCGTCTGACGTAGTTGTCTCCATCAACCGGTTTGCGGTAGGTTGTTAGTGCTTCGTTGAGCTGCTCCTCTATCAGGTCCACATACTTAAGGTTATATTCCTGCAATCCAAAAGACATTTAGGTCAGAGAGTAAAATTAAAACCTCTTCTAATTTGTGGTCTTATCATAATGTTAGTAGCCAATTAAATTTAAACAGATTGCACAGTTTATTTTGCTGCCTGCCAATGCTGTGATAATACCTTCTGCCATTTATCCAGCTGTTTGCTGACGTAACCCCTCTCATTGAGGTAGGAGAAGCCTTTAGGAATAGAGAGGAACCTGACCAGCAGAAAAACAGTGCTTTAGAGAAGGCATGTAATGTTTCTGGACTGCATAAAAGACTGAAAGCCGTGTCTTATAAGCAGTGCTGTCACGTTAGCACTCACCTGAGGAGCAGCAGAAGGCCTTTGTCTGCCAGGTGAGATAGAGCTGGTTTCAGTTGGATTAGAGCATGAAGGTTGGCCTGTGAAGCAGCACAACATAAGACAGACAGCAGGAACGCTGGCATAGAATACAACTAGTCACTCAATCGAACAGTCATTTCACACTTTAGTATTTCAACACTGCCTCTTTTCAAGTAAAAAAAAGTGTCACTTTTCTGCTCTGGCAAGTGAAGAACAAACCCTAACGTGACAAACAGCTCTTCAGTTCTACTGCACTGACAGTACTCTGAATGATGCGTGCATTCCCATCGGTCACCTTGTCCTCGCAGGCCTCATCCAGTATGTCCAGGGCCTCCATGGACACAGCCTTGTTGTGGTCATGAAGCTGTGTGACCAGCAGCTCCATGCCCCAGCTACTGAAGAATTCCACTCCTGCACGCAGCAGCACACGGAGGTGTTTGGTGGCATACAGCCTGCATGTCTGCTCAGTGAGAAACAGCATTGTGGGAGGAAGAGGGGGCATGGTTATTATAGCACATGTAGAGAGTCACTGGTTTGCAGCATATTCTTATATTCCTATTCTTCAATTGCAAAAATGGAACTACAGCTTCCAGAATTTAACTACTTGCAGTTTTGGGGACAAAGATAAATAGGACAGATGTGTTTTTATGTTTGCATGTCTATCTGTCTTGTTCTCATGGAAGTCTTACATCAGTAGCAGCAGTGAGAATCTTGGAGAGGATCACTCTGGCCAGACCGTCTCTGCTGTAGTCCAGTGTGGATACAGCAAGTTTCAGCACTGCATCCTGGTTCTTCACAGAGCACAGACTCAGCAGGCTACAAACATGGAAAATTAGTGTAGATGTTATAAAGAGCTGACCATCATCAAATGTGCCGTGCAACTGTTACATCAAATGAACAAGCACGCCCTTCTTACTTTCTATGGGCCTGGGAAAGCTCAGATAAGCTGTCAGATTTTTCTCTTCACTCACCACTGAAACAAGCCACATTTCTCCAGCAGTTTGACCCCCTGGGGGTGTGCAGAGAGCGTCCCCAGGAAGAGGAAGTAGTGTTGGCTAAGTGTGGTGAGCAGGCCGTTACTCTGCAGACAGCGCTCGGGCTTCAGCCCCGAGGACGAGGACAGCCATGACACCATGTCCCTCACCAGGTCCTCCAGATATCCCTGGCCATCCTGGTGACAAGGGCAAGAGAGAGAGCGAGGTTCAACAAGCTCGAAAATGCCAACAAGTGAAACAGGAACATGTGTGTTTGTGTGTTCATGCATGTTTTTCTAACCTCATCCGAATCCATGAGGAACTCAACAAACTGACATCCAACCACAGTGAGTTGTCTGGCCTTTACGTGATCCAGCGCCAGCCCCGCGTACAATTTACTACTGGGCTTAAAAAAGTACAGCAGCCTTCGCACAAACCTGCATCACACAGAAAACAAAGTATTTAAAACAACATAAGAAAAGCACACAACGCTAATTAAAATGTTGCAGTGGGATTTGGTGATATGAAGGGGCCTTACTTGTGCATCTGTTCATCTTTGTTGTTCCTGAGATTTACATTTGGCCACTGGGAAAGAAGAACACCAGTTAAACATTAGTGAGGGGGAAAAAAAAGTCTCTGCTACTTGAGTGCCACATGGAAACAGCCTGACCTTGAGGATGGTGGTGATGAGCAACCAGTTCCACTCCAGGTTCTGCTTGTGGTTGAGAATGAGACTGTCTCTCAGATTCATCATCAGCGCTTCTTCTGTGTCCTGAACACAAAACACAAAAATAAACAAATTTAACAGTGTAAACAAATAAGAATGTAAAGATTTAAAGCTTCTTAGGTGTTTTGCACAGACTAGCACAAACACTGAAAGCCTACATTTTTCAAAGGAGACTTCTGATAACCTCAAAGCTACTTCATTCACAGGCTGTGTTTGGTGCATTTAACACATGGAGAAATGACAACATGAGATGTTATGGTTTAAGAAGCATTTTTACTACATAAACTGACATCGTCCCAACTTTACAAAATTGAGGTTACTATTGGATGAAAATACTATAACATGTAAAAAGGATGATTTTGAAGGTGATTTGTGCTAAAGATAAAAAAGAAGGCCCCCGCCCTTTGTGCTGAACATACAAAAAAGAAAAGAAAGAAAAGTGTATTCCTCTAAACTGCCTTACTATATAAACTTAAGTCAAAATCTGGAATCTGAAAGGCATGCTGATGTTTACCTTAATGACATAGATGTCCCTCTGAGCACGCGAGTGTGACTCTCTGCGGTTATGTGACGACACAGACTTGCGGATGATGTGGTCTAGGTACAGACTATGTGGTTTCAAACCTTTCTTCTTCTTCTCGTGAAAACGCTTCAGATTGTTGACTGCTGCACTTGCTCGTCTGGAACATACATAACATGGGTGGATGTTTGGTTTGTAAATTTTAACACGTGTTTACAATATGTCATGTTTGTAATCCATTTTTGGAAGTGTCACAGAAGAAAACAGATGTATGTGTGTGTGTGTGTGTGTGTGTGTGTGTGTGTGTGCTCACAGCCGTTTCTCCTGGGGGATGTCAAATGAAGCAGCCATGTTGATGAGGGTGGGGAGGCAGTGCAGGTGGTGACTGTGGGAATGAGGAAGGATGGTGTTTGCCTAAACAAGAGGGGTGGGTGGAGGAAAGAGCAAAGATGCATTGAGAATTAAAGTCCAGTGCACAGCTTCTCAAAATACACAAATCTTCCATGGCTTACTCTTTTTGCAGTGACACACAAGCATAAACATATTTATATTACCATGTGTAGAAGCTCTCCCAACAGGATGGTGGCTCTGACAGCAAGCTGATCCTCACTACTTGTCACAACTTCAACAAGACCCTACAGTGACAAGAGTCAGAAAGAGAAAGTTTAATAGCAACATTCACACCATAAACAGATGTGCAGTAATGCAACACAAATGTGTAATGTCAAACTGAAACAGAAATCAGAGAGGCCATGATGACTGAAATTCATTAACACTATAAAAGCTAAATATTTCTTGCCATACTAGTTGAGTAGTGTCAGTTGTAACACAAACCAGCCCTTAAATGGTTAAAATACATAAACTGTGTATTAGCTCACCTCTAACAGGCCACTGGTGATAAAGGCAGACAGGACAAATGCCAAGTAGTTGTCCATTAGATCAGGCCTAATGAGGCAAACAGAAAAAAAATGATTTTGTGGCTCATGTACTCACTGAACTGACAGCAAATTCTGTAAGCTTCTTTCACTGCTACTCTTTCATACATCTCTCACCTAGAGCGGGCCCGATGGGGCAGAATGACTTTGGCCTCAGCAGCAACAAACCCATCAGACAGTCTCCAGCTGTCCTGAAACCTGGTGGGGTCTGAAGTAATAACAAGCAAAGATTAGCTCATACGGTGTCTGTGTGTGCGATTTTACTAAAAGACGTTTGAATGTGCTTTTTCTCATGACCACAAAAAGGCCAAGCAGCCAAAGTACAATAAAATATTACATACTGCATGCAATAACACCAAAGTCCCATCTTATAAAATACACAGCAAAAGTATTAGAAAAAAATATTTTAAAAAAGACACAATAGATGTTCACTCACCAACACTCTGAAGGGCTTCCATGAAGTCTTGAGTTGCAATGGGCACAGGGAGCCTGAATATCTCATATAACACCTCCAACAAGCCTTTCTGCAGAGCAAATTACATTTAAGCAATCAGACACCAGCATGTTTGATATGGCAGAGGTCCATTAAACTGCACTGGAGAGAGCACTTCCAATATCCCAATCTTAATGCTGTTCAACACAATGCTCTAAAACCCTTTGTTTCACTCTGAACTCAAAGGAACCAAGCATATCTCACTCTGTGCTCCACCCAGACACAAGTGAAAGGCTGTTTGGTGCATTTAATTTCTGTTTACCTTGAAGTTCTCCATTTAACTACAGCAACACTAAAATGATGGGACAAAAACCTCACAGGTAAGATTCAATCAAACAAAAGACAAACTACCTTTATTTCTACACACTTCCTTATTCTCGCTGACTTTTTTTTGGCATGCAGCTGTTTTAATACTCACCCTAACTTCCATATTTGGTATGCTAAGCAAGCCAATTAAAGATTGGATTCCAGAGTTTCCAGCCTTGCA
Organism: Monopterus albus; assembly: GCF_001952655.1. NCBI lineage: Eukaryota > Metazoa > Chordata > Actinopteri > Synbranchiformes > Synbranchidae > Monopterus > Monopterus albus. The sequence goes on along the minus strand of NW_018127892.1, from coordinate 4,938,208 downwards.
TAGGTTGATAATCCCTGAGTAAAAGAAGGAGACAAAAGGAAACATTTCACTCATGAAGCCTTCATCAGAAAAACACATCTATTCCCATACTTAAAGAACTACATTTATCACTACACCTAAGCCCTTACCAGACCAGGAGCGGAAGGCTGCCACGATGGCCATTCTACTAGACAAGAAACGGGCCTCTCTGTCCTCCCTGTGAACATGAAAACACAAGCATAAAAAGGATATTATGTTCAATACACTACATAATTATGATCTTTGTGAGGCACTTTTCATAGAGCAATAAAAAGCACTGGACAATAGATCAAACTACACAAATGGAAAACACTGAAGGAAGTCAAGGAGAACCAATGAGAGATCTTGTTATATAAAAGCAAATCTTTCAGAATGAGTTAAAGCATTAGTGTGATTCAGCCTGCTTCACATCCACGTGCGTCATTGAGGAGTGAAGCAGTCCTGATAACAAAGGGCATGTCACAAAAAAAAAAACACTGTACAAACCCTAAACTTTCTCAAGGCATGCCGTTACAAATATGGGAACAGAGCAAACAATAAACAGAGGGAAATGCCAGAACACTATCTTTTTGTTTCTACTGTAACAGTGACACTCTTCATACACCTCCCAACACACACTCACTTGAGTTGCCCTTCAGCCGTGTCTGCATTGTGACGGTAGTGAAAATCTGTGAAAGGAGCGAGGATTTGCTGGAGGACAGAAACAAAAGATGGATAAGAAGAGAAGATAACAGACTTTTACTTCTCTTTATTAGCTCCTGAAAATGTAATGGAAGCAGTGTTCCCAAATCTGGTAGGAAAAATTAACCTGCTAAAGATATCACATGATGGATCCATGTCAATATTATGACTGTTATGATAGGATGCTTCTGTCCCATTTACAAACAATGAGGCTTTAGAGAAATGTAACTGATTACTGAAGACCCTACAGCTCCTCATCAAGACTGGAATAACTCCCAGAACACTGGCTTATTTCTAAACAGCAGCTTTCTCTGAATCAATATCTGTGTGTGTGTGTGTGTGTGTGTGTGTGTGTGTGTGTACCTCCAGTTCGACATCAACACGCACATACTGACGGGTACGTGGGTGGTTGAGTAGATGGAGGATGGTGGTGATCAGTGCTTCGTTGATACGACTTAGCTGACAGTCAATCACACTCTTCAGAATAGTGCTGAGGCCTCCGCGTTTGGCTACCACCTCTGGGTTCTTCAGGGCTGCACGAACAACAAGGAAAGCAACAAAGAAATGTTTATTCCTTCATAACCAATTAGGTATTTTACAAGGTTCCTCTGTGCACTAGCATAGCCATTCCTGACAGCTCCTGAAAAAGGCCAGTTACCTAGCTCACACACGATGGCGATGGCTGCACGGACCATGCGGTCTCTCTCCTGCAGTCCATCAGTGCCCACAGCAATCAGAGAGTTCGCAACAGAGGTGGGGAATAGCATCGCATTGACAGTGATAATCTGCAGGGATGGAGAGAAGAGAAGCGTAAGTCTGAACATCCATCCATCCATTATATATACACACCGCTTGTTCCTGAATAGGATTGTGGGGGGCTGGAGCCATTCCCAGCTGACATTGGGTGAGAGGTGGGGAACAACCTGGACAGGTCGCTAGTCTATAACAGGGCTGTAGACAAACCACCACACACACTCACTCCTAAGGACAATTTAGAGTCGCCAATCAACCTAAGCTGCATGTCTTTGAACTGTGGGAGAAAGCTGGAGCACGTGGATAGAACCCACGCAGGCACAGGGAGAACATGCAGACTCCACACAGAAAGGCCCTGGGTTGGCCAGGGTTCAAAACCAGAATTTAAGTCTGAACAAACAGAGGTTTAAAAAAAAATTTAAAAAGCATTTTCTTTTCGGGACACTTCTAAAGACGCAAATTTTAAACAGCAAAAATAGGACCTGAATCTGTTCTGAAGGTCCCATAACTCAGAACGCACAGTATAAGTGATAAAGAGGTAATTATTTATGATAAGAGGCTGGGCTATTTGTCATGACATGAACACGAGGATTATGTATGGCTGTGTGAAGACAGTTTACAGTAAACTACAGAGCTATAAATAACCTCGCCTTCAGACCCATGCAAACCACCCACACACTGACACTGCTGCTAACCTAATGATCTGTCCAGTGGTGCTAAGACTGAGCAGTGAGGGCAGAGGGCAAATTCCATGCATGACTTGACAGTGAGGCTACTAGTTAATGAATGCAGAGGAACACAAATGTGAAAAAATGCATGTTATCTTACCTTTCGGACCAGTCTTAAAGCCTGAGTCCTCTCCCCCTCGTTGCTCTGCTGGATGTCAATGCATCTAAAACAACACAAAGGCATAATCAGTCATGTCCTTGTCTGTTTACCACAGTCTGCCAGTAAGAGAAAAATAAATGTGTCAACAGGAGAAGACTAAATATGGCTGCAGCAGATAACACATTTCCCAGTGACCAAAACATGAAAAGCCAGGCAGACAGCAGTTACCACCTGACAGGTGGAATAAAGCGGGGTCTCACCTGGCTATCAGATAGTCCACCTGTAGTCTTAGGACCTTCTGCAGCACGTTGGTGTCCCTAATGAGGTAACGGAGCGCCCGCAACCCTGCAGCACGCACCTCCTTAGCCTCATTGAGTAGAGCTAGTCGCAGACTAGGGGTTAAAAATCAAACACACAGTTGAATCCAAATGGACATAACATAAGATCTACAGTGACTCCACAAACTATTGTTATTTCCTGAACTCTTTCATAAGAATGATGATTCCTGGTTTCTGCTGCTTTTCAATTAAAAACTCAATATCCAGATCAAAACATCTCAACTGAGTGTCTGACTCACAAACAAACAGTTTCACTTGGCTGCACAAATAACAATCAAAGAATTGGAGAAGGAGCCAATGTCAATAAAAAAAATACACTGTGCACTGTCAGTATCTACTGGTTGCTGACGACACTTACCAAATGATGATCTCTTCATGTGTAAACCCAAAGTTTTCCTCACGGTGACCAATGCTGCAGAGTAGCTATAACACAGAAAGAGAACAAAAAATAAATCATCTCATACTTACCAGGACTGCATTATTAGCACAGGCATTATGGCAGTACTAAGGCAAAACAACTGCAAAATGGCACCATCCTCCACCAGAGAAGCTCACTGTTTAAAAGTGTTTGAGTCAAAGAGGCACCAAACTAACTGACCATCCAACAGCACACCACTTTCCTGCAGGGTGCTGCAGGAGCCATGCACATATATTTATTGTTTTTTCCTCTTGTCTGTTACAAACTTTCTTGTTTGGAGCAGGTGAACGGTGAATGTATAATGTTATACATTCACCAGTGGTAAGTGGGGGTTATTATTACAAAAGCATGGGGCCAATACCTTCACATGTCCAGTAGTGGGTGTCAACTTGTGTCACCTCTACCATTTCTTTATGAGTGCATGCATTTGTATGAATATATGTACTGGATATATGAAAACAGAAGAAAAACGTATGCAAAAGGTTGAATAATGTAGTCCTACTCTTCTACTGTACCTACAGCCTGACTATAAGGCTACTTTTAGCAGTCCCGCCACCATCATTAACACACACAGCTGGTGTATACAAAACTGAATTTTTATGTACACAAAAGCAGTTCACTATAAAATCAATAAGTCTTCAACGACGGTCCATGTCAACTGGCAGGCCAAGGCTACCGGCAGTCTAAAAACCCAAAGCAATGAGTTACTTGGCCAAAGTATGCTGCCATTTTAGAGCTGTCACCCTTATTAGAGGCACCCTAGTGCTACTCCACCACAGTAGCTCAGTTTACCCATGCCTATCTGCAGAACAGAAGAAGAGACTGAGCAGGATGGGTTGGATGAACACAGCCATGGAGAGTAAGGGGTTGTTTTAAATCAGCTGTGATGTCAGAGCCCAAACAGGCAGAAGGAGGGGAGAGAGGAGATGGGGAAAGGGCATGTGACATTCTCCGGGGGGATTAGGTCACCCTCCTGGAACCCTTATAAGGAATCAGAGGCATTGTGCTCTAACAGACATGTGCGCGCGCGCGCGCACACACACACACACACACACACACACACACACACACGTCATGGCTTTTACCCACTGTCAGTTGTAAACAAGAGAGTTAGGTGTACAGATTAAAGACGCAACTCAGCCTTCAGCCTGCTACAGTACCAGTTGCACTGTATACTAAATGCCAGCACGCATTGTCTGCACAACCACTGACAATCGGTTAAAATATGTCCATGACACACAGTCAGAAGTTGTTTAAGAGAGCAGGTCGATCAGAGTGGGAATAAGTGCCCAGAGCTGGTGAAATGCAGAGTTGTGTAAATTGCTTCAGCATTTCTCAGTGAGGTGATAGTGGCCAAAAAAAAAAAGAAACTGCAAGTTCTTTCCCCTCGTTCTTGGCTTTCAGTTTTGCCAGTCATTTATTCATTTTCTACACACTGTTATTTCTGTTCTAAATAACAGGAAGGCTCAAAACTATGCCAGTACGTCTTGGGTGGAAGGTAGAAAAACACCCTGTAGCGGTCAGTGACACAGGCCATGTCCACACTAAGAAAAACAATCAGATCTACAAACACTGTTGTTGTGATTCATAAGAACAATAACCAGACAATAAAAATCTCAAGTTTCAAAGTCAGAGAGCTGCTCTTGATACGCAGGTCAGAGACCTTTCCCATCCCTACAGCTCCTGTTACGTTCACTGTCAGCATCACAATGACAGGTACAGCAAGGCTTGCTGTCAGCAACACCAAGAGGTACGGATCAAGGAGAGTTCAGCGGTGACATGACAGAGGAAGGGGAGCATGGCCAGTCAGTTTTACAGGTATCTTAACAGTGAGTTCCCTTTTTGAAAAGCTGCATGTTTGTTTGTATCTGTGGCTTTAACAGGATTTCATGTTGGTTTCTGGGAGATAACCACCTCACAACTTTATCATTTTCACTACTTTTCGATCTTTTCAACACAGCCCCAAACAATAAAAACACAGGGATAAATGCATCACAACTTGACAACAGTCATTACCTTTATGAAATTGTTCAGATGGCCCAGTTTTCGCATGTTACTGACCCCGTGCGGTTTGGCCACATTTTGAAGTATTTCACGGAAGTTTTCTGATGGTTCTACAGGGAAACAAAAAGGGAAATACAATGTAACTAAGACAGCCATTAAGGTATATTGCCATAATATAAGTCTCTGAACCGTGGTGGTATGTTGCAGGAAGGAAGTTGGTTTAGCTGGTCAAACTAATTTGGTGTATACAGTCAAAACAGGGTCTAGACAGTAAAAGCAAGACTTAAGCAGAGAAGTGTTTATTGTTTTCTGTTCCTTTCAACTGCAATGTGCTTATTACAATGCTAGGCACTTGTGAAAAAAGGCTAATTGTTTTTAAAACAGAGTTTCCAATTCAGCATTACCACAAAATGATAAATGCTACAGAGACAAAAAAGTACATCTGCTCAATACATTATGTACAATATTGTCAAATAATAATATCAGTCAAAACAATAACTTAAACACATGAATAGACACTTAAGAGCTTGAAAATGCTGGACTGTTGCCGAGTGCTTTGCAAGGACTGACTTTATTCCACCTAAATGAATACAAAATGTACAAATGTTTTTTCTTATAAGAGAAAAATACCATATAAAACTGTTAGCACTCTCATGTTACAACAAGGCACTGTAGTTATACTAGTATTGCAGAGCTGCACAGATCTATTAGGTACAGCCAAAGGCCCATTAATTAACAGGGCAATGATGGGAATCTGTAAATACAATAGTCACAGTAATCATAACTTTTGCGCTTGATGATCTGTAACTCCTTGGCACAGACATGGTTTAGTCTTCAGTTTTATGTACTAATCTCTGATGACAAACCACTATAATGTTATGAAACACACACCCTGAGGTTGATCAATATCATACACACGGGTATATTCTGCAAATCCACGATGAAACAGCTGACAGATAACATTAGGTGTCCCCCATCCCTGATTTAGGGGCCTCTAACCACCTCAACAGGACTAAAATACAGTTGGCTACATATGCCGCACCCATTTGGCATTTCAGATACAAAATAAAATTGATTTGCACGGCTGCAATAAAGCCAGCGGGTGCTTGTGTCCCAAAGACAGGTACAGAGCTCCATGAAAACAAACTGGTATGCAGAGTTGCTGTCGAATGAGTAAATATATCTAGCCTGTGCAGCTGTGTGCCAGTGTGGCACTAGTCAAGCCACTCTGCGCATTCTGTGCTGTCTAAATGCTAATCAGCTAACAGCCTTGAAACACGATGTCTCCTACAGTCAGCAATGACCAATGCATGACTGTAGCACTTATGACTGGTTGGCCAAATAACAGGCTTGCCCACTCACACAAATCAAAACAAGAAAGCGTCGACATGGCTCGTTAGCTGTGGCAGCTAGCTAACGCTAACTCAGCTAGTTAGTTAGCTAGCTACCGCCTGTTATTATGATATCGCTAGCAATGTTTTTGACAAAACAGCAAGGAGAAACTGACGAAATGACAAGAGCAATGACAGGACAAACGCACCAGCTAACTTGATTTTCCTTTCATAGGGCTAGTGTTTGCAAAAATGCTCCTCATCCATTTTGAACAATAATCACTTTCAGGGTGATGTGATGAAGCCCCTGCTTACCTCTGGTCAGATCCAGCGGTACATTCTCTTCCCCGCTGTCATTCCGACCTGTCAAAAACACATACCGCGGACATGAGAAAGGATCACGCCAAGGTCATCACTTGCATGAGAAAATCTATTTTTGCAGTATCCCACTAATACAGATAGCATAGAATCGCGTTTTCCACCCTTACCCCGCATCCGAAGACTCCGAATAGGACGGCCGCGGAAGCTGGCCGCCATGTTTCCAGGAACATACACAACACCGGAAACTTCGCGACCTCTCGCGAGAAAACGCACAACGGGGGTTGTCACGACAAAGCTGCAGCAGACCTCCGACAGACCCGAGATCAGATGATTCCTCCTTAATCCCTCAGTAATCCCATCAGGGATCAAACAAATTCTGACCTGGCGACTGTACAACTGTCTATTAAGAGGGGGCAATTGAACGACTCGATATTGGGAAGTTCTCATAATAAATACAGGCTAACTTATCATTTAAAATAAAACGTCACCGCACTCGATTATTACTGTATATATCTTTATTGCTGATTAAGAAAGTCAGAGTAATCATTCATAATCACCAATGAATCAATCACACACAATGTATTGATCACCTCCAGTCAATAGCTATAATGCTGTATATTCGTCAAAGCATGTCACCATTGCACTCTCCGCTGTTCAGAAGGTCAGCACTGCTAAAGTAGCTGTTAGAACACGTTGCAACATTACACCATTCACCAAAATCCTAATTAATCGTAAATCACTTGATTTTTATTAGCCTATGTTTTTTAATTAAAAAGCACAGTAATTTAAACAGTAAATGATTAATACAAGTGCTGACAGGCTACATTCATCAACTATTATAATATCATTAAGCATAAACATAAACCTTATTATTATGAAAAATACAAGCAATTTGACCCCAGCCCAGTGGACCCCGATGTGCACAACAAAATAAAAACAGAATAAAACTAAAACCACAGGTTAAAAAAAGCAAAGACAAAAATGAAAAAAGTACACACATACATATAACAACTATTATTATATATTAAAATGATGAAGTAATCGGATCTGTGCTCTTCAAACTGGCATTAGTGTGGATAGTTTTCATAGACACAGTCTGTGGGAAAAAGAAAATGTGGCTTTTATTTAGAAAGTAGAAATTAATCAAAATTACTGTTGTAGTCTGTGGTTTAACAATGCGTGGTGTTTTTATGAATTGAACCGTAATCTGCAGAGTAACTAGTAATTATAGCTGTCAAATAAAATTTTAAAAGTTTATTTCCCTCCCTCAAAACCGCACATAAGTACCTAATTTCTTACTGTATTAAATACTTGAGTAAATTCACACCACTGCTGGTGTGTCATCTTAATATTTTCAGTCACCAAAACATACCTTCTCTGACTTTTTCATAAATATGAAGCCTGTAAAATAATGATCAGATACAAAAATATTATGATGCAGTTCAGTATAATTCAGTTCAGTACAATTGTCTGTATTAGGCTTAAGTAAAACCCTAAATAAAAAATTACTGTCAGGATTTTCAAATCTATACTTTTGAGTCACAATATGTAGGTTGAACATATTCTGATATTTATTTCAAGAACTAATTACCCATCAAAAGGCAGCAGAGAATCAACATCATCATACGCGTCATCTATGGGCACAGAGACACAGTGTTTAGTATCACCTTGACCTCCATAGAGGCTTGTACAATAAAAAAATTAATTAAATAAAATAAAACATTTTTTAAAAGCTGACATGTTTACCTTCATCTTTGGTTCGTTGTTGCCGACGAGAAATTCTGATGCAAAAAAATTAACACACAAAGAAAAAAACTATGTGAAGATGCAGTTTGGGTGGTTAAAACAGATCTGAAGGTTGTATATTTAAATGTTTATGAACAGGATACCATAAACAATAAAAAAAAATTGTTGTCTTAGCATTAACTAAAGAATTCTGTAACTTTCAGCCTCAACAATGAATGTAGGCTATTAATAGAGATAACAGAATATAATGTTGGATTAGATTAGATTCAACTGTAAAACATTCAATACAATAATCACGTTGACCATGAGGTGTCATCTATGCACAATGATCTACATTCAGTTAAACAGCAGGAGTTGATGGGCAGAGTACTTTATTTCTTCATTATTTGAAACTGGTTGGAAGTGACACTTGATCTCTATGTGAATTAGGAACTTTTTTGGCTTGATTTTCTTGAATCCATCAAAGACAGATTCTTGACTCTTATTTTTTGACTCTTCATGGGCCTGACCTCTAATGTCTCCCACAGTATTAGCATCACTGTGAAGCACAGAAAAACAGTACAACCTTGTCTCTGGATTATCCACGTCATCATAAATGTTGTCCTCCTCTACTGTATAAAAGAAACACTGAAAATTAACACTCATAGCTGTAGAGAGGGCTTATTATTATTATATGTTTTCAATAAAAAGCAACCCAGCTTACCATTTTGTGTATATAGGTCACTAAAAATAAAAAAAAAGCAAGAGATAATCTGTGTGACTGATTTTTATCTTTCAGGATGTTTACACAATGTTTTAGAGGCATCATGTGTTGAACCTTTGTGCTGGTGATCCGATGTCATCATAAACCACATACTGTGAAGATGTGGGTGCTGGCTCCTCACTGTCTTTCAAATTATAGTAGTCTGTATCGACACACTCAGGCATTACATCTGGAAGAATGCATAGCCTTATATCAGCATAAATTGCTGCTTGGACAAATGTGTGTTTATCCTCATCACTGCCTTTTCTTCTTTCTATTCTACATTTTGTAACTGCAGAATGAATTTATGCAGAATGTCTGTTTGCAACTTACACGCACCCCCCTTGTTCCTGGTCAGCCACTGTCCCACAGTGTAACGGGTTGCTGCTTTATACTGAGACACATCTGATTTTCCAACTTTAATATCAAGAAGTGCCTTTCCCTTCTTGATTATGTAAGCAAGTCCTTTAGTCTAGCCGAGGGAAACAAGATGTCAGTTGTTGTTTTTATAAACTTAATCTGTTATTAATGCATTTATGGCAGTGTCAGAATATCCATATAACCAATATGTGTTGCTACAGTAAATCAGCTTATTTAAAAATGAAAGTCTAGTGTGTAGATTTTGTACTTTTACCTTAACCTTCGTTGCTTGTTGGCCCCTTACTGCATGTGTCGTCTCCTCTGTGACGGTGCCGTGGTTTGTGTCACATTTTTCACCAGAGACTAAAAACAATGCAACAAATAATTCAGTAATCTTGTCTGTCAGTAGCTTTTATTAATTTATTACTTTTTTAATTGCTTGTATGCAATATGACATTTTAGATATTGACCATCTGAATGATTAAAATAATTGTAGATTTAGTTGGTAAAACCATTTAACCTTCACTGGGGTGCATTGGAGGGTTTATGATGCCGACGTCTTCCCCCAGCTGCTTGATCCTTGATTATGGTCAGAAAGAGATTTTATAAATTCACATTTTATGGGCAGACTGGACTGGGTCTTTTTATGCAATTGTACACCCCCATTATAGGAAGCTTTTTTTTTATTGTTATTATCAGTGAGGGTCTAAAACAGCTTGAACAGTGAATCCACAATGGGTCAGTCTGACAAAGCTCATAACCAGTCCAGGTAAAACTTTAGTTGAACCTTATCTAATTAACAATAACATAAGCCATGTACACTTGCATATCTGAATAGCTGGCAGCATTGTAATTTACAATGGTGTATACGTCTATATTAGTGACACTTACGGAGCAGATGTACGGCGGGATGATGGCTGCAAACACAGAAGTGGAGGGGCAGGAGCAAAAAAACATAGCTTCGTTTCTGTCAAACAAATATGTAATGTTTAATTAAGTGTCTCACTGAACACTTTGCTTCAATTTACACATTTTAACATAATAGTATATGAAGCAGGAATAACTACATGTGGGAATGAAGCCTTTTCTTAAAATTAAATTATTATTTAAAATAGTTTCTCACCATCATTTAAAGATTTTATAATCCTTCTCAACTGATGAGAACTTGGTGATCTGTTGGGCTTCAGACGAGGTCTTGTCAGAACAAGGCTCTCCTTGGGAATGCTGCGTTGCTGCACCAGAGAGATTCCGGTGCTTTGGTTCACTTTGGGAACTGATGGCATATTGGGTTCCCGGGTTTCTGGTTTCAGAATTGTGGCAGACTCCCATCTACTGTAATTAGCCAACACTGGCTTGGATGAAGCAAGAGGCGCCCTGGCTTTTCTGAAAGCATCAGTATTTGCTTTCACTGGAAACTTCATCACTACATTTTCAGAATGAGAAGGCCCGGAGAGTCCAGTGAGGTTTTTGCCTTTCTGTGTTTCATCAGGTTTAAGTGGCTGTGCTCTGAGTGAGGATGGGCTCACATTTTGTGCGCCTGTAGGCCTTCTCTCAAAATCAAACTTAGGAGTGTGGGAGCTACTGGTTGTGTTCTCCGAACCTGATTGATTTCTTTCCAGAGAAGCTATCCTGCATTTCACAGAGGATAAAACGGAGACCTCTTGTTGGAGTCGTAGTTTATCTGGCAGAGAGCTGCAACTTGTGCTGTGCCAAGCCATGAGACCCTACGGATCTAAGACTGTCTTTCCTATATAAAGGAAAAGAAAATAATTCCTGCTTAGTTTAGAAACTCTTAGTTTTGGCCTTTGCTTTTTTTCATACTTGAAAAGGGGAAAAATCTCCAGCTGTCAAGAGAAACATTTCATCCAAGACCATTAAAAACTGAAAACAAACCTTAACATCAATATCAGCGCTGCTTGCATGATTTCAGAATTTCACAAAATTGGTTCAAAAATAGTTCGTAATCACTCACCTGATCTTTCCATGTAAGTATGTCTGATTGTGTGGCCAGTCAGTGTGATGCAACTCACTTGAACAAAATGCGCCACCTATAAAGGAAGTAGTCATCCTTAACTGAGTGAAAAAAGCAACTGCCAACCCCCCCCGAACCACCACCACCACCACCACCAAAGTATTAAACATAGACTATAATAAGAAATACTATAACATAAATTTACAAATTAGATGACCAAAACCCCCACACAGATGCCTATAAGTACCATTACTTACTCCATATCTTTGGTGTTACAAGACTGAAATCTTTTTCCAGGGAGGAATCTGAACATAAGCACTGTGTTAGTTATAGGAACAGCTCTTGGCAACTACTTTTTTTTTATCTCAGCTGAAATTTACTAGGTATACAGAGTATATTTACACATTTCTCATATATTTTATTATGCTATTTTTTTAAACTCATTAAAGTAAATACAAGACTTTTTGGGTGTTTGTTGTCTATGGAGGGTCCATGTCACTCAAAACTACTGTCAGTTGATGAAAGATTAAGGAGAACAAAATAAGACATTTCTAACCCTTTCTGGGTTGTAAACACGGCCCTGATCTACATGTTGCACCTGAGGTATATGAACACAGCTTCTTTGAGTAGTGACCTATACCACTCATGCACTTAACTGAGCTTTATGTCACACAGAAGGTCTGACCTGAAGCGAACAGGATGTGAACATTGCATACAAGCTCATTTAAGTTTTAAAAATTAAGCTCAGCTTTTCTTTTCAGCTTCCATAATTATTCAGCATTTCAACACAGCCTTCAGCTGTTTCAGCAGTGGATTTCAGCCATTTCGACATTATCAGGGCACTTCTTCAGCCATCAGCATGCATACACATTTTGCAGAAAATGTCCTTGTCTAATTTTAAATTTCATTCACACCTTTTCCATTATAACCACAGTTTGTGCAAAATGTCATGACGAAAAGGTATTATTTGCCTCAAACTCTTATCTCTGATCTTAACAGGAAGAAACTGTGTCTGACCAGTTTAAATAAACTGACAAAGTCTATGAAACTTTATTAGAGTGTCTGTACATAGCGGTAAAAGAGTTTTACACTGCCAGTCGAAACTTTGGACACTTTCCCATTCAATTCAAAGGGGAATGTGTGTGCATGTGTGAAAGTGCATGGATTTCTTCTGCTACTTTTCTCATTTAAGTCAGCGCGATTGCAGAAATGAAAGCATCAATGTCCTGTATGGCCTCGGATGTCCTCTGCAGAGCTTCCTCCACACTGCTCTCATTCACTGACTCATGAGTCCCTTCTTCTGTAGAGCTACCTTGTGGTTCTGCACATCCTTTTTCACTTCTTAGCAGGTGGCTGCTCTCCAGAAGAACTGGGCACAGGATGTTAAAGAGCATAAACGTGGCAAATGTGCAAAATCTCACAACAAAAATCAGTAAATGTGTTCACAGCCGATTGTGCAAAGTGCTGAAGGATACAACTGAACCGTTTTATCTTCTCCAGTTCTGCAGCTATAAGGTCTGACCTGAAGCGAACAGGATGTGAACATTGCATACAAGCTGTTAATACTGTACTGTTCAATAATACCACAAGAAAGATTAAAAAGAAAAAATATATATATAACTCACTGGCTTTCTGCTGTATGTATGATATTCAGGTGCTGCTCTACAGGTACAGGATTTGACAGATTTTCTTCAAGAAAAACTGGTTTTGAAAAATGTCTGTCCTGCAAACAAAATACTAATATGTGATCATCAATTTACAAGGGTGAATATTTCATACAAATTGTAGTTAAAAATCCGCAGGGATGGCTTTTTTTGACCTCTTGCAAGCAGCTGGGTGTGGTGGGGAACTTCAGTGACTGCTTGGCTTGGTTGTAGCAACTGAGAATCCTATAAAACAGTGATCTGTTAGTCGAAGACTTGAAGGTTATAAAGCCATGAAATTCATCAGACCGTGAAACAGTGGCAGCCTACCTGCCTGCACGGCTCACAATAGAGCATATAGAGTAGACCTGCCCGAGTACATCAGGTGGAAGGCTATTCAAATGGTATGTTAACTCCTTCACCTGGGAAACACAGGCAATGAAATAATTGGGTATTGTACATTTATGATGATGAAGAATAACGAGTGGCTCCAGCAAACATTCAGATTCCTGGGAAACACAGAGGGAAAAAAACTGGTCTATGTATGATGGTCCAGTGGGAAGATATAGAGATGTGATTTCCTCTCTTGATACTTCACAGTCAATATCATTCTTGTAGAGGTCTGATTTACTCTTCTTGTGCCAGTGCGAATGACTGGAATCCTCTGAGCAGAAAGCTGAAGGAGAACTGCAGACAAAAATAAGTGTAAACCAAAAGTTTCCAGACAGGAGAGAAGTTGCGGAGTTATTTCAGTAGAGGATCAGTGAATGTGTTTACTGGTCCCAGGGGAGTACATGTAGGATAGCTGGTATAAAGAGTATGAAACAGAAAACTGTGAGCATACAGAAAATAGTGAAAAAAAAATAAGAACATGTGATCAAGACGGTGAACCATGAAGGAATTTGAAATGGGAAAGTAAAAGGATGAAAATGGAGAATCGTACAAATTTAAACATAAATCACTATAACACAATGCAGAATACAAATAGCACAACTACCATAATAAAACAACACCAACCATATACAGTATATACACCTGTAACCATGGAAGTGATCAGAACACCTGAATGGGTGAGTGAATACTTTTGGCAATATGTATACCAACTATGTTTTTATCCTGACCACAACACTGCCATATAGAACACTGTTAGTATTTAAACAACAATACTAAGGTCATTACACGAACCTGTTCAATTAAATTCAATTCAGTTTTATCTGTATAGCACCAAATCACAACAAAAGTCATCACAGGACACTTTACAAATAAAGGCCTAAACCTTACTATTATTAATATTATAGAGGAAAAACCCAACAAATCCCCCTTGGGCAAGCACTTGGCAACAGCGGGGAGGAAAAACTCCCTTTAACGGGAGAAACCTCTGACAAACCCCAGCTCTTGGTGGGCGGCCTTCTGCCTCGACCGGTTGGAGTGAGTGGATAGAGGAGAGAGAAAAGAAACAAAAAGGAAACAACACTATGGGGGAGAGGAAACACACAGTTAATGAAATGTAATGCTGCCATATAAAAATAAAAGAGAGAAGAGGAGCTCTGCATCACGGGACAACCCTCAGCCTAGGCCTATAACTAAGGGATGGTACACCAAACCAAACTTATCCTAGAATACATATCCAATAAGTCTGTAACATGGAATTCTTGATGTGGCAGATTAAACAACACAACAGTTACAAGACGTGATGCTTAAACCTACCTGCCCTGATTGGTGCTCAGGTTTGTAATGGGTAAAATAAGTGTTAAGGACTCCATTAGACCGGATCACTGATCCATCTCCCGGGGAGACCTCTATGACCGGGACAGCTCCACTCAGTATCCTACACAGAAGACATAAAGGTAAACACTGTTTTTTATGAAAGAACATAGGTCACCTTTCTAAACATCAAAGTCTAAAATGTGAAAATAGGTACTTCAAATGGCAAAATAAAATTTCGAAGATCTTTAACCCTGAGAACCTGTATGCACACCTGTAGGTGACTCCTTGACACCACATCACTTTCACCAGCTCTGGAAGATCTTGGTCTGGATCTTCATTTTTGGCCAGGGAGTCTTTAATCTTCCACCTTAAATACACAAGTGTGGAAGCTTAAATCATTTGCTGAGCACTGTCAAATAGTGGATTACATGCCTGTTATTAATCAACAAACCTATGCCAGTGAGGTGATGGACATGTGAGAGGGAGCACCGGAGGAAGGCAGGACCTCCTGTCTTCACTGGATATGTCCGACACGGTTGTCTTCCCGTCAGCCTGGCTGTAATCACTGGTTCCCTCCGCTCCAACATCTTTGGATCCAAACCGATGAGTCATCCACTTATTGCGAGCCAAGGAGAGAGGGTAGCGCCATATGGAGTCAACAGCACAGCAGG
>NW_018127892.1:4892114-4922657 GCF_001952655.1 Monopterus albus | reverse complement strand
TTCATCTCCTCTGACTGGGAAGGAAGAGAAGGGAAATCAAAGATTCCATAAAACCTGAGATACAAGCATAGGATTACTTTAAGAAGTGTTACCTTTGGTTGAATAGTGCTGATAGTCAGAGGAGAAGAAGACCTTGATCTAATGGGCTCATTCCTTCTGATTTCTCTTCCCTGATGGACCGTTTTAGACTCACTGGTGGTCTGACTGCTTCCCTTCTGTTGACCGCCTAGGCTGCTGTCAGGCTCTCTGCTGAAACACTGCATGGTGTGGTGCTGACTCTGAGTCGGACTGAGGCTGCATGTGAACTCAACGGAGAATTCTTCACCTGAGGGCGACAGTACCAACGTAGCTTGTCCCTCCTCCGACCTGATGATGGTCTCGCCTCCGGGTCCGAACTTAGCCTCACAGGAAGAACATTCTGGCCACTGCAAACCCGAGTCAATGCTGAAGAAAGGCTGCAGGAGAAAAGGTAAAATATATATAGATAGATAGATACTGATTTCACTGCTCACACATGGGAGGTACAGTATTAACTGTGTGGTAGGAAATAGCTTTAGTACCTTTTTGTGGTCAGCAGGGATGAGTTCCTGTGGCAGATACGGTCGGCTAGCATATTTATTCCTAAACGCCAATGCAGCCACCAACAACTCCTGCAAAATGACAGTGGCGGTGAGCTTGTAGAGTTGCTCTAATGCAAATGACAACCAAATTGTGTAGCCTACATTATTCCCAGCAAACAACTGCCTACAGCCCCGGGCTGAGCAGCCTAAGCATGGGCATGTTTGTACCTACCCTGTATGCGCTGATGGTGAACCGTGTCCTCTGTCGGACTCTCTCAGGGAGCTGCAGAGGATGTCCGGAGGGCTCTTTGGCTTTCACCAGCATGAATTCACAGCCACACGGCGACAGCTGTAACTGGGATCCGTTTACGAAACGAACATCCACAGACTCGTCCTCATACATGATCATCAAACTGACATTCGTATTATTTTCCATTATTAAACTGGCAGTTCAATATCAGTAGCCTCCAGCGAGTTGGAAACGCGCTGAAAAACTCAAAACACGTACACGCCTCGGTTAACGTCAACGTCAACGTCTTCATCTTCTTCTTTTGTTGTTTATTTGCACTTGACAAATAGCTGTTAGGCTCATTGTCGCCACCTTTTGGATTGGTGTGTGGATTAGATTTTTACAGACTACTTTATTAATAATACTGGTCTACAATTCCATAATAATAATAATAATAATAACTTGTGCTTCCCAATTTAAGTGCGCTCAAAGTTATAAACTTTGAGGTGCTGAATTCAAATATGAACTTCCTACGCCAGCTCAGGAAGTTCAACCTGCCCCAGGAGCTGCTGATTCAGTTCACAGGGGAATCATCAAGTCTGTTCTCTGTTCTTCCATCACTGTCTTGTTTGGCTCAGCAAACAAACAGGACAGCAAGAAACTCCAGCAAACAGGACTGCAGAAAAGATCATCGCTGCCAGCCTCTGCCTTCCATGGAAGACCTGTACACATCACAGATCAAGAGAAGGGTGGAAAAGATTTCTGCAGACCCCTCACATCCTGGACACACATTATTTGAACCCCTCCCCTCTGGACGGCACTACAACTCATTCCACATCAAAACAATTAGACACAAAGACAGTTTCTTCCTCTGTGCCATCTCTCTAATGAACAGAATACTAGAACTCTAACCATGACTCTATTACTATAACCACCACTCTGATGAATAGTTAACCAGGACTGTAGTAATATGACCACTGTGTAATAAAGTGTGGATACAGTCCGCCACAGACACCAGTTTGATAGCTCGAATGCACATATGCAAATAATATGTTTATGTGTATACTCTAATGTTTATTGCCTGTTCTCAAAACACACTGAGAAATTGTGATAGACTGGTGACCTGTCCAGGGTGTACCCCACCTCTCCACCAATGTCAGCTGGGTCCAGCCACCCCCACAACCCTGTTCAGGAATAGGCAATATAGATAATGGATGGGTGGGTGGAAGCAGCCTGTTTGTCTATCACCAAATCACAAATAAAAAAATCACATTTTGTAAATATCATATTTGTCATAAAGCCACAAAGCATATAATTTCTCAAATTACTTTGAAATTGTATTGTGCAATGGATAGCTGCTGGTGACACACTTGTCTCCATAGAGTTTCCTGCACAGACATCTTTCTCCACACTTTCCTTTCCTGCCTCAGGTTCTCTTGTTTGTTAAATGTCTATATAACAAACATTATTTGGACAAGTTGACAAGAGCATCAGATTTGTTATAGACTATTCATTAAATGCAGAATGAATTGTCCAGTGTTAACATAGACTACTATACGTGATGTACACGGACTGGCAACTTTATTAAGTATACCTGTGCAATTGTATGCACTTCAGTGCAATACCTCCACCTTAACATCTGTGTTTATGAAGTTCAAACTGTTTTTTTGTGAAATTCAGTTATGTTTATTATTGAGGTCATTGTTAAAGTTGGGATTGTACTGGAACACATTATATTCAGAGGTGTTCCTAATAATCTGACTCATGTATGTAGATGGGGAGGAAAAAAATAGAGACACCTCTGAATATAATGTAGTCCATTACAACATCATCTTTAACTATGACACAATAATAAACATAATTGATAGATTTATGACAATTCCAAAAACTGAAACATTTTGAGCTTCATAAACAGATAGTACCACTTTGTTGTTTACAAGATGAAATGCAACCTGATTAAACCTCCAGTGAGGTGAAAGCTGAGTGGAGCTATTCCAGTAATTAAGTCCAGAGCTCAAGCAACAAGTTGATAGCTATGCATTCACCTTAAAAAAAATTGGACACGTTATCTCCAAGGTCTTGATTTATTAGTTCAATCTATCATTTGCTGCCATTTGCTGCTCTTTTGACTCTCTATTTCATGTGTGGTCAAAGATGTCACAGTGCTCTTTTTTAATTGTTGCCTTTAGCTTTTTGCATTTTTCTTGTTTTAATAATTTTAATTTATCATAACATGAGCTGTAATGCCTGGAAACTGGGGGAAAAAAAGCAACAGAATTATATGGTCACTCTAAAGCACCAACAGTCAAGTTATTAAGACTTTGACAAATCCTTTGGGTACTATAAGAAGCTCTGCACACTGGTACCTTCATGTTTTTTAAACATTAAGGTAAGATTAGTGTCTTTATGATGGCAAATTTACCTGAAGTTAAGATTCAAGAAATGTTTAGTTTCATGATACATGTTTGTTTCTAACTAAGAAATATGCCATCAGGTTTTTTAAAGAGTTTGGGAAATTTGTCTGCAAGTCATTAATGTTACACATGGCCACAGAAGTCGGGTGACAGCCAGCAGCAGCCTCATTTTTGAGGTGATTATTGCAGTAAATCCAACTCTACCTATCACTGCTGCGACTTCGCCAGAAAATGTTACATTTTAATTAGCGAAGCTTGAGTTCTACGGTATATTGAATGTTATGTTTCTCATAAAAGCCAAACTAACACATTGGATTTTTGAAGGGAACCTGCGGTTGCTCTCAGCAAAAGAAACAAGGAGCTTATGAGGTGGAATGTGCACCTCATGTGCTTGGTGTTGAACAGAAAAATCATAAACAACTTCTGACTCAGGAACCTGAAACACTGACCTCAGCATCGCCCCCGTCCATTTTCCACCAATAACAAAAGTCTGCAGAAATGTGCTTCAGCTTCACATCTGTAGTTTTCACTACACATTTATTTCAAATACAATTTTTATGAATTAAGATTTTTACCCACAAATTGTAGGTTTATTCAAAATAAAACCAGCCTATATAAATATGACCTAAGTGGTTTGACTGATGATTGTTGCTCATGATTTTACAGGTGTGTGCACTAGAGGGTGTTAGGTGGGTGTTAAGGGTTAGAGGGTGTATGTTTGAGCCTAACTCTGTTATGGGGCAGCAACTAATTGTGATCATTATCAATTAATATGCCAGTTATTTTCTTAATTAATAGATTAACTGTGATCCAAAAATGCCTTTCTGTGATGATCATCAGTCCAAACCTGAAAGAAGTTTGTCATTGTTTAGTGTATCATGAAAGTCTACCCCACTCCTCATATACAATTTTTCATTGGGTAAAATACCAGGATGATGCCAACAGAAGCTTCCCTTTTGACAGTAACTTTATTTAGTTTCAGAAGTAAATATTAATGCAATGGACACAAACTGACAGGTGTTTATATTATTCTTCCCATCACATTTATATCTATGAGACTAGGCTACATGATTAAAACACCTCTGTACAAATGCAGTACATCTCCACAACAGTACAAATTACAGCCTCCAATCAATACTCCTCTGAAAAGGTTTCAACACAATCTGCACATTATCACCTTCATGGCAGGAGGTGTTATTCCGGGACTGTTGGATTAGACTGCCTTTAAGATAGGTTTACCTAAAATGGCCAAGTGAGTGAGTGCATATTTCTGCATGTTTTATTTCCTGACCTAAATGTTATTGTTTCAAAGCCTTTCCCTGCTGAATAGGTGGGGAAATTGTGAATATTTGTTTTGCTGGCTCAAAAATACTGTACTTTACTGAAATCAAAAATTATCCAGCAATTTTTAACTAATACAGGACAGTTCTAGTATAAATATTTCAACGTCCTGGATAAAATTTTCCTGGGAAGTGGAGTACGGTCAATTTTACGATTGACCTGAAGGGGGCAGCAATAGCACTACGCTCCGTGCATACTACTGCTGTCTCAGAGAAGAAGAAAAGAAGAGGACGAAGAAGAAGCAGTAACAGCACTAGCATTTGTCGGGGCTTGGTTGTTGCTTTCATTCGATCGAAACGAATTCAGGTAGTTTAGTCAAATAAGTGACAGTCGTTATTGCCATGGTTAGGCCGTCAACCTGTTCATTCACGGTAGACACGCCGGAGCTACAATGAAGGTGCATTTTTCTTTACATAACCTCTGTTTCAAATTTTTAGGCTGTTGCTAACGGCAACAGTAAGCTAACGCAAGAATATATGTGTTATGTTAGCCACAGTAGCCCGTACTAGCTGTTATCGAAACAGTCGGATAACGTTACACACCAACTCTGACAGCTGTCAGTAAACATTGACTTGAGATTAATGTCAAGCATGGAATGTCTTGGCTAAATTTATTTATTGTGTTTGTTGTTGTTTAAGGTTTGTTTAATTATTTTTCTTCTTTCTTGCAAGGTTGGCATTATCGGACTGTTAAAATATTTGTTAGTTAGCTTAATGGTTTGTGTTATGGATGTGTTCGTTTGTTCTCCTTGTCTGCACGCTTTGCTTTAATGCGTTAAACTAGCACTGTATCTTATCTATTATAATTAGCGGCCATATGTTGCCTCTACGCAAAGTGTGGAACTTGTGTCTGTGGTGACTAGTTCATAGATTATACTTTCGTGTTGAGTGTGTCGTCAGTATGTACAACATCAATAAGATTAATAAGAAAAACTGAAATGAAGGTGTTCTGTGACTGTCAGGCAGGGGCCTCGTCCGTGTGGGCTTCATGTTGTGGTCTACTGAATGAAGTCATGGGTACTGGGGCTGTCAGAGGCCAGCAACCAGGGTTTGGGGCCGGAGCTGGTCCCTTCAGATTTGCCCCCAGTGCGGGATACTCCACCTATCCGCCCACCAGCTCAGGGAGTCCCAGTCTTTTATGCAAATCATGTGGCCAGGCCTTCTCAGTCTTCAGGAAGAAAGTAAGTATCTGGATACTCTGCGTAATGCTAGCACATGTAACCAGTCTGCCATGAGAAGAAACAGGTTCATGTGAGGAAGCAGAGGCAAATATTAAATGAATATTTTAGACAGAAGTGCTAATTACCTTTTGTACTTGGCTTGTGGAAAACAGAGTAATCTGGTTTTGGTAGGGAGATGCAGTGCCTGTGGTCTTCCTATGTTTAATGCTGTCTGATCAGTGGACTTAAAACTAACAGTGAAATTAATCAAATTATGTGCCTTTAACCCATAATTGTGTTAAAAGATTGTCCTTGAATCTTTTAAGATGTATAGCAGAGCATAATTGGACACTGTGTTATTAAGAACTGAAACAATATGTGGGAGGAGGGGGTGAACTAAAGTTAATTTAATTTACACTCAGAGGCTACTACTTATTATTAAAAATGCAGTTCCCTTATAGACGATTGCAGAGACAAATGGACGATGTATTGGTCTTGTGCTGTCTTCACTGTTGTTCAAATATGGTTCACAAGTTGTGCTTGAACCTTGTGCTTCAGTCACTCATAATGCCAGTCTAATCCCACGTCTTGCATTTATTACTGTTTGATGTTTGTCACTTAGAAGAAATGAGCTGCCTCGTGTTTCATGGCCTGAGAGATTGAAAGATGCAAGAAATGTCCACTGGCATTGATATGCTTTTCAGTGATCAGTTCTCCACTGTTTTTTATATGATGTTACACTTGATTTAAAATAGGGATATTTGGGCACAATTTTATATCTAGTGCATCATTTTAATATGCAGAGCTTTTGGCAGTAACATAGTTGAAGGGTGTGTTTAAGTCACTAATTGCATCATTTCCATCATCTTGTTTTTTCCCCCATGCTATTTCCTCTCTAGTATATTTGCTGCGACTGCAAGAAGGGCTTCTGCTCAATGTGCTGCGTGCTTCAAGAGAATCTGCGCATTTGTGCTACATGTCATTTGCTGAAAGCGACAGCCTTTCAGCGGCCACGGCTCATGCGTCTAAGAGTAAAAGACCTGCGTCAGTACCTGCTGCTTCGTAACATCCCTACAGACACCTGCAGGGAAAAGGAAGACCTGGTAGACTTGGTGCTGTGTCACCAAGGCATAGAGGAAGAGGATGATCCCGACACAGGCAGTCTCCACTTGCCTTCCATGTATACGCCGACCCCCTCTACCATGCAGTCTGCCACCGAGTTGTCTGCTTTTGTCGCCTCTCAGGAGGAACCTCTCAGCAGGAGTGATAGCTCTGATACCAACCAGGTCAGGATCAGCTTGAAAACATGTAGGATGTTCAAAAACACCACAGATAATCTGCTGAGACCCAAAAAGCATAACTGGTATCCTTAAGCCTTATTAAAGTATATTTAGCAGATAAAATAATTAATGTGGCAGGTGAACATTAGGATCTTCAATAATGGTAGTTTGCAGGCATAAAGGCACTGTTTCTGAGGAGTCTTGTGTTTTTCCACACATCTTTACGTTATTTGTGCCGATCGTACATTATGTCATTACTTCAGGGAGCCTCTTGAGCTGTCACATGGGAACTACTTGACATATCACCATAGACAAATATGGAAACAGAGTGTTGAAGTGAGGTTCATTGTTTATCCTAGCTTTACTACAGTAAACCAACTAAAATGAAACTGATCTTGATTCCTGAAAGCAAAGAGGCAAAAAAAAAAATAAAGGAGAAAAGCCACAACTGACACTGACAAGGGAGCTCAGCAGACAGGATCCACTATACACACTTGTACTTGGCCTGCTTAGGGAGCAGTAAGCCTTTCTGTGAATGGATGCTATGAGGTATCACTGGGCAGACTGAAGAGTTGTCCAATCATAATCCTCAGTTAACTGGCTCGTTCCTTGCATTTAGTGCACACTGTTGTGTCTGTTGTGTTGCAGGATATAGGTGATGCCACATCGGTGTCTCTCCTTAACTTGGACCCCAGTGAACACACGCCTGAGGTGATCTGTCACTGATCAAATTTCCTGCTGTCATTATGAAATCATTCACGTGAAGTATCGACAAATGCATTTCAGTGCTGTTGCTGAATATTGAGTCGGGTATAAATAGAAATGCATGGTGACGGCATTATATTTAATTTTGTGTTTTTGGCATGCAAGGAAAGTAATTATAACATTCTTAACATTTATGGGTTGGCTCTAAAGTAAAGACCAATGAAACACAGTTTATTGGCCGGGCATTCTATTCCACACAGTTTTTACTAACCGTGACTCCAGACTTTGAAATTAATAAAGTCAAAAAGGGCTTTTTGCACAAAATAAATGGTAATAAATAAGACCAATAAATGATGAGCAGGTCAAGGTCAAAGGTCAAAGCGTTTATTTGTTATATGCAGAGTTAGGAAACGCGTTTCCCTGTACAGTGAAATTCTTACTTTGCCGTCCACATGAATGACACACAATACAAGTGAAATATAAAGTAGATGAGCAGTAACACAAATCTAAGGCACTTTAAAGCAGCAGGTGAAAGAAGCAATACAAATACAACAGGAACATAATATAATGCAGAGGGTGTGCAATTATGCACTCTGCTGTAGTGTACGGGTTAATCCCACAACTCTTTCACTTTCTTTCCCTCTCTTGCTGTCTCTGATTCAGCTGAGAAAGTCTGAAGAGTGTTTACAATTCACTGATCTGACTTCAAAACCAGCTTAATAAATAGGCAGTAACACAAATCTAAGGCACTTTAAAGCAGCAGGCGAAGGAAGCAAATAAAAATACAATATAATGCAATTATGCATGTGCAAAATGAGCATGTAAACGGTACAGATGGAATTACATGAGGTAGATCCTGAGTCAGCTGTTTAGCAGTCTGATGGCAGTCGGAAAGAGTTTTTCCAGCATTTCACACTTCTGAGCCTCCGATCGGAGGGTAGGGATACAAACAGTGATGCTGGGGTCCATGAGGATGGAGGCAGCTTTCCTATGCACCCTGCAGGGAGGATAAAGCCATAAAAATAAGTTCAATACAGAAAAAAATTAGAGTATAATTTACCTTTTTTTTTTAAATAGATGTAATTTACTGCTGTTTCCAATCCATTAGGTGAGCCCTCTGACGCGACGTCGGGCTAGAGCATCTCTGTCAGACCTCTCCAGCTTGAGGGACATCGAGGGTCTGTCTGTCAGGCAGTTGAAGGAGATCCTAGCCAGGAACTTTGTCAACTATTCAGGGTGCTGTGAGAAGTGGGAGCTGGTGGAGCGTGTCAACAGACTGTACAGAGAGACTGAAGAGAACCGGAAATCATGTGGGTTTGTCACTTAGAATACAGTGGGTACGGAAAGTATTCAGACCCCCTTAAATTTTTCACTCTGTTATATTGCAGCCATATGCTAAAATCATTTAACCTCATTTTTTTCCTCATTAATGTACACACAGCACCCCATATTGACAGAAAAACACAGAATGTTTGACATTTTTGCAGATTTATTAAAAAAGAAAAACTGACATATCACATGGTCATAAGTATGCAGACCCTTTGCTCAGTATTTAGTAGAAGCACCCTTTTGAGCTAATACAGCCATGAGTCTTTTTGGGAATGATGCAACAAGTTTTTCACACCTGCATTTGGGGATCCTCTGCCATTCCTCCTTGCAGATCCTCTCCAGTTCTGTCAGGTTGGATGGTAAACGTTGGTGGACAGCCATTTTCAGGTCTCTCCAGAGATGCTCAATTGGGTTTAAGTCAGGGCTCTGGCTGGGCCATTCAAGAACAGTCACGGAGTTGTTGTGAAGCCACTCCTTCGTTATTTTAGCTGTGTGCTTAGGGTCATTGTCTTGTTTGAAGGTGAACCTTCGGCCCAGTCTGAGGTCCTGAGCACTCTGGAGAAGGTTTTCGTCCAGGATATCCCTGTACTTGGCCGCATTCATCCTTCCCTCGATTGCAACCAGTCGTCCTGTCCCTGCAGCTGAAAAACACCCCCATAGCATGATGCTGCCACCACCATGCTTCACTGTTGGGACTGTATTGGACAGGTGATGAGCAGTGCCTGGTTTTCTCCACACATACCGCTTAGAATTAAGGCCAAAAAGTTCTATCTTGGTCTCATCAGACCAGAGAATCTTATTTCTCACCATCTTGGAGTCCTTCAGGTGTTTTTTAGCAAACTCCATGCAGGCTTTCATGTGTCTTGCACTGAGGAGAGGCTTCCGTCGGGGCACTCTGCCCTAAAGCCCCGACTGGTGGAGGGCTGCAGTGATGGTTGACTTTTTACAACTTTCTCCCATCTCCCGACTGCATCTCTGGAGCTCAGCCACAGTCATCTTTGGGTTCTTCTGTACCTCTCTCACCAAGGCTCTTCTCCCCTGATAGCTCAGTTTGGCCGGACGGCCAGCTCTAGGAAGGGTTCTGGTCGTCCCAAACGTCTTCCATTTAAGGATTATGGAGGCCACTGTGCTCTTAGGAACCTTAAGTGCAGCAGAAATTTTTTTTTGTAACCTTGGCCAGATCTGTGCCTTGCCACAATTCTGTCTGTGAGCTCTTCAGGCAGTTCCTTTGACCTCATGATTCTCATTTGCTCTGACATGCACTGTGAGCTGTAGGGTCTTAGACAGGTGTGTGGCTTTCCTAATCACATCCAATCAGTATAATCAAACACAGTTGGACTCAAATGAAGGTGTAGAACCATCTCAGGGATGATCAGAAGAAATGGACAGTACCTAAGTTAAATATATGAGTGTCACAGCAAAGGGTCTGAATACTTATGACCATGTGATATTTCAGTTTTTCTTTTTTAATAAATCTGCAAAAATGTCAAAAATTCTGTGTTTTTCTGTCAATATGGGGTGCTGTGTGTACATTGAGGAAAAAATGAACTTAAATGATTTTAGCATATGGCTGCAATATAACAAAGAGTGAAAAATTTAAGGGGGTCTGAATACTTTCCGTACCCACTGTAAATACTGTGCTTAGAGATTATCTGTTTGTAGTTTTCATATTATTAGTCAATAGTGTTTATTATTGAGTATGAACTCAACTATAGTGTACTGTATATGTTGATATAGCTTGTCCTCCCCTGTACTTACTGTGCACTCACTGATTGATTCTGGTTTCTGTCTTGCAGTGGAAAATGTGAGCAGTAGTGTAACCACAGGTAAGATGATACCCATCTGTTTGCTCTGTTCTACGTGTTGGTGTCGGATTCCGCATCCTGTTTTTAACCATAGCAACCTAATGCCTCTGCTTCCTTTGATGATGCGATTTATTGTGGTAATAATAATTATTTGCCATATTTACACTGATCACTTTTCAACATGGGCAAACTCTTTTAAATGAGCTTAGTCATTTAGAATCTTTCTGAAATGTCTCCTGCTTGCTTTGTTCCGCCCACACTAAAGTGGTGGCCTTCCCCCCTCCTGTCTGCAATGGTGCCATTGGAGGTAAGGTTTGATGTGGTCACACATCCCACCTGTGATTCGCCTCGCCATTGTACAAACAGTATCACATCTGCATCCATCGGAAATCTGTTCTGTCATTATCCGTCTGTTTTCTTTTGCCCCCTATGTGACTTTCCTGTGGAATGGCATTTACTGAGAGGCTCACTGGCTGTTAGTTAAAACGGATGTTTGTTTATCCCACTTAAGAACATGCATTTTTAGTACTATTTCAGTTACATTTGTCATGCTCTAGGAACACTGTTCCACCATAAGATCATTCTCCCTTTGTCATCTGTTCATGTGTTCAGCGTGTGAAGCTAATTATACTCAGACTGTAGTGTGTTAGCCGTGTATGTTCACTCTCTTACCAGCATGTTTCCAGTGATAAAGTCTGCATAGTTGTCATGGAAACATCATGACACATAGCCATAGCAGGCTTTTGGCATTTTTCAGGAGATTGTGAGCTTGACCTTAACAAGATAAGGCACACTGGTTACAAGGAGGTGTTTTATTAAGCTGCAGAGTGTTTTGCTGCACCTGTGTCCCTCCTCAGTGCATGGAATATCACTCCTGTTTTTGATATTACGTTTAAAGCAGTTTCTTAACATACCCAGACACTCGTCTGTCTGTTTGCATTTCTCTGGCAGACGGTGAGAAGGGCCCGATGACGATCCATGATGACAACCTCTGTAGGATCTGCATGGACGCCATGATCGATTGCGTTCTCCTGGAATGCGGTCACATGGTCACCTGCACCAAGTGCGGCAAGAGGATGAACGAGTGCCCAATCTGCAGGCAGTACGTGGTGAGGGCTGTGCACGTCTTCAAGTCCTAATGCACCGCTGTAACACTACAGCTTCAGAGGAGCAGCTCAAACTGAAGACTGTACCTTAACTCAATCATGCAGCTCATAAACCTTGAATCCCCAAAAGACTTATTTTGTGGATGTTCCATGTTTGTACTCCCTAAACCTCACATTATTTGCACAGTGAAATATTATGAGAAATGCCGTTTTTCTTATGAATTTAACCCTTTGGTTTCATCGGTGGGCAGAGGATATGATTGTACTCTCTTATGACTGCGTCATTCCTCAAGTAACATATCTCTAATGTGTGCTCATTCCTAAGTGTGAGTTTTGCTTTTCTTATAATTTTTTAACACAGCGAATGTGTGGCACTCGGCCACGTGTGGTTTTGTTAAACACATTTCATCACATTCAGATCTGCCTATAAGCTGTAGCTGGCACTCGGCTCTGCTGAGTATTCTTTAGAGCACCTCTCTTTATAACTGCTGCAAGTGATTACTTATCTTAGTAACACAGATGACAGACACATGCTGAACCTCACCATATTGGGGGTGTGGAGTGGGTGACCTAGGTGCCAAATGGTGGCTTGTGTCCTTAACGCTTCTCACCTAACTTTTCCCCCGCAGCTGGTGGACCACTGTGGCTGTTGAAGCATGTTATACCAGAAAGCCCTTTGTTCACACTGTGTGTTAATGCGCCACTGCTCGCAAACTGTTACCAGTAATAGTGGCTGAGGTAGCATGCATTCTAGTTATTAAAGTCTTGGTTAATCTTGACTGATGGGAGTTTTGTAGGCCATTGATTTAGTTTTAGGCGAGTGGGAAAAGCCAATTAGAAATCGCTGCACTTATATTTTCAAGTTCAATTTAGCGTACCTCAGTAACACAAATGTGCAGCTGCTGAACAATTCAAGGATGGTGATTCATATTGGTGATTGAAGATGAAGCAGATGCACTGTTAATTTAATTAGATTCACTTATTTTGTTATGAAAGCATTTACTGCAATGCATTACATGTTAACATGATTATACAAAGTCTGTCATTACAACAATAGCTAACCTCCACTGTCACCTCTCAGTCGGTGGAGACTCAAGACAAACACCGGTGCTAACTCAACCAATTTCCTTGTTTTCCAGCCGAACTGTGGATGTGAAACAATGAATGTTTTTGTTGTCATATATTGAGTGAACTGAAATGTCTTAATGCTTTTCGGTTGATTCTATTATGTAGAACTAATTTATGAACTAACTATTCAAAGATAGAGCTAGAGGTTTACTGACAGCTGTGGTATAGAAAGTATAGAAATAATAACTTGCTATTGTACATTTGCATATATTGAACCAAATGTTTGTTTTTTTTTCCCTTTTTCCCATTGAAATCATGTAATAGTCAGATTATTGAAATGGCCCTGGGATTGGGTTAATTTATTACACAGTTATGTTTTCCTGTCAAGTGGCTTGAAGTGTGTTTAATCTGCCTAGAACTGCTTGAATTATCTGTCCCTCTTGAACCAGAACGTGACAAGGAGCCGTATGACACTGGTCATATTGTATCCTCAATCTCCTACACCTAGAAATCTCATTTTCCTTGTTTTCTTCCCCCCTGCTCATTTAGAATGACCCAGCTCTGTATTGTACCCACAGGAAGTCAACATCGCTGCTATTCCAGGCAGATGTCTCCTACAATCATGAATGGTAGCAGAGCAGATTGCACTTTTCCTTTAGAGAAGGTGTAATTGTGTGCAAAGTTTGGTCTTTGTATTTGGCAATGTTGAACTTTTTATTTTGGTAATTAAAGATTTTATTAAAGTTTGTTTTGTACAGTGTATCCCTGTATAAAGTAATGAAATATTCTAAAATGATCAGTTGATTAGTTGGTAAACAAATGTATCAATATTTTACAGTAGAGTAGTTTTAAGGCAAAAGCAAACATTTGCTAGTTGAAACCTGGCGAGATGTGAGAATTGGAGTCGAACCGTCGACCTTCCGGAGGGGGGGACAACCGCGTAACCTCCTGAGCCCCAGTTATGCATAGGCTATACTGTACATGCACACACAAACGCTGATGACTATGGTGTATTTTAGCTACTGCTGCATACGATCTTTACAGCAGAGACCAAATCATCCCAAAATCTTTCAGTTCCATCAGATTATGAAAAGGAAAACTAAAGACTCAATGATGGTACAAGTGAAAATCTTTTAATGCATATTAGCACTTTGTTTTTGGATTTATAAACATGATCACATTCACCTGAGGTGATAAGAATTAACAAAAAACAACAACAACAAAAAAACACCCGAAACACACAACACCTACTGTTTTATAAACCAGTATAGAAAACCATGTGAGGGGAAGACTGCATTATAGAAAGTCAGACAGGTAAGATGTCACTTCCTGCTACTGCCCTTTGGCTGTTCAGTCATACCCCAGTAAATTATTTGCAAGCATTATTTAACCCAGGTCTTTGAGTCACCTATGTCAAGTTACTGAATAAATACAAACTGCATTTAAAAATCAATAAATTAATATTGAAATGTTGATGAAAATCCCATCAAACAACACTGAATAGGTCATTAAAAAGGTAACTAAAGATGTGAGGGTGTAACAGCAATACATTCTAAATATTTGGGTAGAGGTTATGACAGTTTAGCCACACTTATTACTGTACATGCTTTGTTTTGTTTTTTTTTGTCTGCACTGAAGTTACACTAATGTCAAATACAAATTTTGGCACATAAGAGACTGTTATATGAGGAAGGATTCAATTTGCAGCTCACATACTGTTCAGTCTCTCTGATATTTAACTCCTGAGACACTAAACTTGTGAAATGGCGTTCATATAAAAATAGTTTTCAAATAATTAAAGAATAAAAATAACCCAACGTCAATTACAAGCACATCTTTATAAAAGTGTAACCTCAACACAAATACATGCATGCTTTCTCTTTATCTGCCCGGTGAATGTTTATCATCTGCCTACATCAGCGCATCTAAGGTCTCCATCCAGAACTCTGTCCCTCATTTCAGTTTGTTTGTGGTGACACAGATTCAGATATTTATCAGAGAGAACAGTTTTAAAAGGGAAATACTTGCTCCATTAAGTGCAAAAACAGTCTTTCAATCATTTGTTCTGTTAGCAACTAGCTCGTCTTCTGTAGCAGTTTGTCTTCTTTCAGTCTGAACGGTACACTCACAGACATCTCCGCGATGAACCTTTCACACGCTGTCCTCGTCACCTGCTTGCAGAAGCGAAGGTCAATCTGACAGATGCTTCCACAGCGCTTGAAAAAGTTCAGGGAACGATCTGTGACTCTGTTACAAACTACAGGGAAGCAGAGCACAATAATCATTCACAAGCTTAATATTTAAAAGAGATATGTATAAAAAATTTAGAGAATCTTTTGATTTGCTCTTTTCTTGATGCATACTGTCAAGAAAAGTGCAAGATCTCAAAGTGTACGGAGATTATGTAAACAAAATAAATGCAAATTATCTAGCAAACACACAACACTTACACAATCCTGTTTTCCCAGACAGATTTCTTTCATTTACATGGCAGGCAGTTACACTTTCATACACTCACCAGCCACTTTATTAGGTACACCTGTACAATTGTGCACACTTCAATGCAACACTTCCATCTTAGCATCTGTGGTTATGAAGCTAAAAATGTTCGTTTTGGCAAAATTGTCATAAGCGTATAAATTCAATTCGGTGTTGTACTGGACTACATTATATTGAGGTGTTCCTAATGTTTTGACCCTCCCATGTATGTAGGTGTGGACGACAATAATATAGAGACACCTATCTTATTACTGTCATCCCCCTTTCACAGCCTAGGAACCACTGCAGTGGTGCCTGTGTACTCCTGTGCTGCACTTCCTCAGGTCCCAGCTCTCACCTGACAGGTTGATTTCTGTGAGGGAGTCTCTGGTTGTGGTCCCTGCTGCTGTCAACAGGTTGACTGACTGGTCGTTGATGTGGTTGCAGTAGCTTAGGTCCAGTCTGGACAACAAAGGCATCTGCCGAGTGATGAGGCGCAAAGACACATCGGTGATGTCCAGCCCCGCTAGCCGCAGGTCCTCCACATTCCGCAACTTGCAGCGGTTATCCAGCTGGCCTATCAGTCGGTCACATAAAGAACATCACCAACCAATTCCTATATTATGTCAACAGATGCATTTTAGTCTACAAGGAGATGTAGGATGTCCAAAAGCTACAAGTAAGGAGTCCCTCACATTATGCTCTAACTTAGATAAACTTTATTTTTAGTCCTAAGACCTAAACCTAAAGCAGAAAAAAAAGTGGATATGAGTCTTTCAGAAAAGAAAAAAAATCATCTCTGGCTTACAGAAAAGAAGCAATAATTTGGAGTATAACATGTACAGTGTCAACCACTATGACGGATCCTTCACCTACAAGAAACTCCGCTCGAGTTTTTTCCCCATCAACATAGTTTAAAGTCAGGGAACTCATCACTAAGAATTTTAACCCTTCAGTACCTGTTAAAGTTACAATTTGTTTAAAACACTAGGCACCGCAATGCATTCATACATTCTGACACTGGAAACAGGAATAAAACCCCCATCCTGTGCATTACTGACCCACTAAGTTACCTGGTCTGTTGTCTGTGGGGGGTGAGAGGAGGTCCCTCATCTGTGCGTCTTTGAGTCCCTCCACCCACTGGACATCCAGGGTGCGCAGCAGAGGGCAGCTGGTGGTGCAGAGTGCAGACACAGCAGCCCAAGAACACCCTGATAACTTCAACACTCGCAGGCCTGAAAGACACAGCAGCAGCACTTTAAAATCCTCATGTATGCTGAATCTGTAGACCGTGACAAAGCGCCTTCTTGGTTGATCATTAATGGTGTCAGAACATGTGCAACAGACAAACAAACAAAAAATTCCCTTTTCAACATATCAAAAATCACTCTACAATGGGTACCTGGCAATCTATTAATAAGCCAGCTTAATTGTTTCTTGGAAATGTTGGTCCAGCTGAGGTCCAGGGACACAGGCTGTCGGCGGATAATACCACTCAGCATGAGTGGAGTGATGGAAGTGCAGCGGTTTAGATCAATCTTTGTCCAAAGTCTCTTATCGCAACACCTAGACATCAGACATAAAGACGTATGTTATACTGTTAAAGCAGAGCACCCAAAATACAAGCTTCAATTGCTCCTTTAAGCTTAAAAGATACAAACTTCTGTGCAGCAATACCGGAGTTTTTCTTTTGCAGTGCTCATGATATTGAAAATAAAAATGTAAACCTACTTTTAAGTGCGTGCTATACATTTACCATCTGTTCCACGTCTTGCAAACTCTCATGCAAACACACAGTTCCTGGTGTGTGAGGTAAGAGAAGATCTTCATCCAGACCTCACGCTGTATGACATGTGTTTTGCCATCTTTTAGGGGCAGTCTGTCAGGAGGTGGGCTTATCGGAGGGGGCCGAATGACATGTCGCTCCATTTGGACACACTTAGGTGGGGAGTGTGGGGGCACCGGTCGGTTGGTTGGGGTGCTCCTGTTGAAGCCCAAAGGGGTGATCTGACTCAGGTAGAAGTGGCGCAGCTCCCAGGGTGTCCCGTTCATCTCTTTGGATTTGAGGTGGGGTCTCTGATCCCCAACTTCACTGCCGTTGTGGAACAACCTCTTGGGTTCTTCGTTTTCCGTCTCTGGCTCCACCTTGAGCGGTTGGCGGTTCTCGTTAGCCAGGCAATCCTCTGTCTTCTGGATTTCCTGGTTCAGTGCTTTGCTTAACTCTCGGCTCAGCTCTCTATTAGGTAAACGTCGCTTGCGCCGAGCTTTTGGGCGTGGCCCTTTTTCCTGGGTCTCGCTTCCGCCCTCGCTACTGGGTCCGGCCTGTGGAGAGCTGCAGTGAGACTGGTCACTCTCTCCAGCCGGTGTCTTAATGCAGGGACTCAAAAGTTCATTCTTGGAGTCCCTGTCATCTCCTTCTTCTTCAGTGTCTCCAAAACGTCCTTTCCTCTCTACACCACTCCGGAAGTGAGGCTGCCTTCCTTCTTCATCCTCCTCCTCATATGCATCTTCATCCTCATCTTGGTGCAGAAGTTTGGAAAAATACAGATCATCTGACTTTTCCTGACAAAAAAAAAATAAAAATAGATGAACATTAGTCACTTTGGTTTAGCAAAAGTGTAATTACCCCCAGACATCTGTAATTAAAATTTCTTTAGAAAAACCAGTCACTCTGTGAATGATACAAACCTTTTTCTTCACGATGAGCTCCTCTTCCTCATCATCATCAAACAGCTTCCTCTTCTTCCTCAGTTTGTCCTCAGGCCTGGGCCGGGTCAGGCTGCTGGGGGAGAGCAGCGGTGGCTGACGGTGGAGAGACTCCTCAGGTCTGTGTCTGGGCGTCTCCTCTCTGTCTGGTCTCCTCTTTACTGCAGAAGAAACGTCCCCGTCTTCCCTCACAGGCTTCTGTTCCCTCAACAGAGAGCCGGGGAGGTTGGAGGCGTACTTGAACCCTGGGCCTCTTTTTTGCTTCAATACCAAAAGGGGGAAAATTGCAAGACAACTTTATACCTTTAGCCTATAGTGACAAAGAAAACCAAGTGTACTTAAAGTTTCATAAACCAAAACAAAAACCACGTATGTCGGTGGTTTCCTGCTTTTGACAGATACAGTCACATGTGTATGACTTTTACAGACTATAGACGTATTAACAGGAAGTGGCAAGCTGATCAACCCATAATAAAGTGAAAACAGAACTGAAATAAGACAATGTCTGAGACAAACTCCAAAAACTTGCAGTAGTAACTTAGCAATGTTTTGTTAATGAGTGAAAATATTTCTGACACACATTTAGTGAGCTGAAACCTAAACTAAAACATCTGACTCACACATATTTATACTCACTTTTCCACTTTTCCCAGCGTGGTTGCATTTGGGACATTCCCAGCAGTTAGGGAGTTCATCATTCACCACTCCTGAGGCATCGTTCACCTGATAACAAGAAAATGAGGCAGACTTCAACAACAGCAGCAGCAAGCTTTAACATGACTCCTGTGTACAGTTTACTTGACACAAACAAGTTGAGGGAAGTGAAAGTGACTGTTGTGACATATGACTGTTTGGCAGGTCAGCACAGTTCTCAGCCACAGTTAACAAGCAGACTCTTGCGACAACAAACTGAACAGGGAAGTAGAGTTAAAGATTTCTACTTGAGGAACGTCAACATGCACCTCTTAGTGGCATCACTGTCAAAATTCTTCAATGTTATGTAACAAACAGGAAAAAACATGTGCTTAATTGTTGCTTGCTGCAAAACAACTAGACAGTGCAAGTGTGAAAAACTGGTTTGACCACACGTGCTAACAAAAACCTGTTGTGCTTTTTACATAACAGTTACAAACAAGGTGTGTGCTGCATTACATCTTTACCACATGAAATGTCTATAGCACTTCATCACTTGTCTGCTTTCATGCATCCATTTTAAGCCAACAAAGTAAACGTGTGTGTCATTCAGCAAATGTCTTTGTTCACTTGTTTTCTTAAACATGTAGTGTGAGTCAGGTCCTCAAACATGATAGTGTCATGCTGGAGCAAGAAATTTCAGAACCATAAAAGATCAATGAGTGTGTTCGCAGTTATGTAAACAACACCGTTTCTGAGTCACTTACATTATGTTTGATGAGTTGGGACTTGTGAGACACTGCTTTAACACTAATTAGTCACTGTGAATAACTGAGCTGAGATGGAGGCCCAACTCTCTGTACCTTGAGGCAGTTGGGGTGGACAATCTCATTGCAGATAGAGCACTCCATCAGCATAAAGTTGAACTTCTCCTCCTCGTCCTCCAGTGTGTCCTCCTTCCCCGCCTCTTTACACACCACACACACTGCCGTGTGGGGCAGGACAGGCTGCGTGGACCAACAGTAAAATATAAATGTAGGAATAAATACATTTAACATAATGAACCATGTTTTAATGAGCTACACTGCCTTTTTCAGAAGAAAACCCCCCAAAGTGCATTAGTTTAATACGGAAGAGTATTAGGGCCACTGCATACATTTTTTTTTTTAATTCTGACTTTAATCTCAGAATTCTGAGAATAAACTCAGAATTCTGAGATTAAAGTCAGAATTCTGAGTTTAAAGCCCTAATACTCTTCCATAGTTTAACAGCTAATATGAGCTTGCAATTTACAAAACTGTTTTCTTTAGACTTAATGAAAAATGTAGGGAATGTTTTCTACTATAATACTAATCCTACTATAATACTAATCCAGATACGTTATACTGTGTAAACGCTATAGTTTTCCTACATGGACTCACCGCGATACACTGTCTCATAATACAGGACTGCTTCATGCGCCCTGGCCCTCCAAACTTCTTCATGTCCTTGCAGAAGTGACACTCTCCACACTCGGTCCGGACGCATGCCTCGCACTTCCGGCAGCGTGTCCTCCTCCTTCTGGCTCCGGACGAGCTGCGATTAGACGGCAGCTTAACAGCAGCCGACGTCCCCACCTTGGGCTTCGGCCGGTTGGCCGCCCGCTGCTGGAAGACAAACAATGAGGGCGAAATTAGGAGACATTCTATCAGTGGAGGCTGACAACTTAGTACCTGGAAACAACAAACATGTTGGCCACTGTGACTAGGACCTTCAAGCATAACACTACACATGTACATTAGACTGTATCTGTAGGTTTCTGTCAATTTGTTATGATTAAGAAAACAGGAAAACTTTTAAAAATCCACAGACAAAATTCAAGACCAAGAATGTCCTCTATAGTTGTGTTTAAATAGGTTTTACTGCTTCAGAGAATAGAAACATATGAAAACAAGTACTACTAGTTATTTGATTATCTAAATAGTTGCTGACTGATTTTCTAATTGGTTTAACAATTGCCTGTTTTAGCTTCACCAAGCACAGGTCAAACAGGGTTTTAAGTACTAGTGGATATGAGACATATGGTTAATCTATAGTTTGTAGATTAACAAATTGTTTTGACATGTTAATTAAACTCATGTGACATATTTGTGAGGGGAAAACAGTGTCCACGTTACAGTGTGTACTGGAAAACAAATGCTAGAGAAGTATGGACAGGCCAAACAAGTTAAACAAAAAGATGGAAATAGAACAAGACTTTCCCGTCTCACAACAATCTTGTTGAGGGATACGTTGTAGAAAGGATAAATCAATGCTGAATCTGTAGACCGTGACAAAGCACCTTCTTGGTTGATCATTAATGGTGTCCTGAACATATTGTGTCTTTTTCAAAACACAGTAGGTTGTTTCTTGTCTGCAGTTGCTGATGGAGCATGTAGACAAAGTAGCACTCAATCCATCTGACATCTTTCCACAGATCCATCCGACTACCGTGGAAATGTAGGAGGGAGAAAGAAAGGTCTGCTGCTGATGCTGCTGCAGGGGTGGCTGTGACTGTTAACATCACACATTATTTACAGCAGGTCAGCTGCTTCATTATTTTTCTGACCATGTCTGTCACAAGTGTTTAAAGTCAAGTTTGCAGAGCCTCCGAAAAAAAAGTAATTTAGAGCATCTACGCACAACAAATTATTGCCGTTTCTTCAACTCCCTGAACATCTCAGACCTCCACCTTGCCCCTTTGATTACAATAAATAAAGAGCATTAAACCGTGGCTACAGACAAACCAAAGCAGTCTCGGGCACTCTTAAGATCGTGGTCACCAAAGCAGCTATCAGCTGGCCCATCTTTCCTCTAACCTTGTGCAGTAATATGCCAGGAATCTGAAATTGATGGCTCAGACCTGTGAACAAAAACGTCGCTGTAGCCAGTCTTCTAACTCAGCTTCAGGGTGGATTTCAAAGGAAGGAAGTCACAAGACCCATCACCTGCTGGCTCATGTACAGTGGTCCTTAACACGGCTACAACGTGTCATAACAAAAGAAGTAAAAATCCCATCTCTGCTGAGGAACTGTGAACGGTTGTTGTGGGTATAAACACTGGGAGCCAGCTCACATGTCAGCACTCATAAAAACACTGTTAGCATTCATGCTGTGGATGTACAATGATAACACAGA
This sequence comes from Monopterus albus, assembly GCF_001952655.1. Lineage (NCBI taxonomy): Eukaryota > Metazoa > Chordata > Actinopteri > Synbranchiformes > Synbranchidae > Monopterus > Monopterus albus. Next base: position 4,900,689 of record NW_018127892.1, on the reverse strand, counting down.
TCACAACTTTGTCCTTAGGAACCTCATTAGACAATATGCTGAGTGAAAGGTGTGACACTGTATTTTCTTCTTCCTGGTTGAAAACAAGTGGTCAAAACACTTTTGAAATCAAACCACCCGTCATTTTGCCAGGTTTATGGGGGGGTCAATGGACCCCCAGTTTGGGAATCAATAGACTACAGAGCAACAGAAGCAGAGCCACTTCATTGTTCCTTGTCCCCATCCCCCTCCTCTGATTTTGCCTAAAGCTTTCTTAAAGGCACAGAGAGGTGGGCAAGTTTAGGAAGTATGATGAAACTGATCAAGAGAACCATGAGGAAATGTGGCGGGACAGTGTACATGAGTAACCCACAGCTTTCACCAGTACGAAGGTTGGATGGTCTCACAGCTGAGCTGACGGAGACACTGAGGGGTCATAGCCACGAATTTGTAACAGTGCAGGGTGAAGGTGCTCTGTAGGTGGTCACTATGAAATGGGGCAGTTGTAGCTAACATGATAGATGGTGTCCAGGGAGGAGAGGACGCGGTGTGTTTGAACGGTTACGGTATCAATTCTGATAAGCACCCCGGGTCCATTTCACTATCTCTAGTTAGCGTTAAGACAACTGTTTAGCTAGCTACCCGTCTTTATATCCCATTTAGCTGAAGCAGGTTCAAATGACATATTTGCCCTTTTAACTCCACTAGATGCAGAGAAGAAGAGCGCATAAAACCAAAACCTTAATCTGAAACAACTGAAGAAAATCGCCATTCAGCTGACAAAAGGCTCTTTTCACACAGGGCACTGACAAAACACATATGCACACAGAGGGGTCACATTATGAAATGTAAGAGCTCTGACCTGTTCAGACTCAGAATCATAATCTTCATCGTCTCCACTCAATGACAAGGCCATGTCTGCGCTCTCTCATCGTTGGAGAATAGCTGAGAAAGCCAACATGGCTGAACAAGCCTCCAACTAAGCTCACTGCCCCCTCCTTCCCAGCACACACTGACACGGGCCGCTGCTGGCTATGCTGGCTCAACGTGCTGTGTTCATAAACAATTGGAAATTACAACGTCTTACTTACTTAATCCACCCACAGCATTCAGGTAACCAAAAACAAGACGCCGGAAAAACAGGAAGGCAATGATAGGAATTAAACGCGTGTTGTAAATGTACATACGTACGTTAAATAGTAAAGATAAAAAATAAGGTAAATAGAAAAAGTTTGGTGCTGCATAAGGTCGCGTGGACCTTGCCTCGTTTCAATGACCGTGAACGTGCGACGTGAATGCAGCATCGATATGACAGGAAATGAAGATAAGCAAGTAAGACAAGAAGGTTCACTCCTACACGCGAATGTTTTTGTTTCTGCTGGTCTTTGTAGCATGTGTGACCTTTTACTCAGAGGTTAATTAGATTTATTTAAGATCCTAATTTTCAAGGGCATAGTAAGTTACCAATGATGCTATGCTACCACGACACATCTTTGGATATATTTACTTACCATTACGTATAATACGTATGTTATTAGTAATGTTTATCTTTTTTTAGTCATCTGACCTCATTTCACCTGAGGAGGTGTTTCAAGTGAGACAAACAGTTAAAGAACTCTGCAGTACAGGTATCATCGATACATCACATAGTGTGTGATGCCTGTGAGTCACAGATCTCATGATCAGATTCACTACTTAATAACTTGTACTGCTATACCGTTTATCTGATGTTGATAAACACCCTCAAGCTAAAAGTGGGAGTCAGCACTTTAACTTCATCACTTCACGTCAGATTCAGTGCACTTGAGTACATAGCCAACACAGCAAGGGATGTGTCACTTGCTTACTGAGGACAGCAGGCCAGGCTCTGACATAATCTTAGTGGTTTAAAACCAGATTGTGTAGAAGCCACTATGGTAGGGTTTGAAAACGCCTTACTCTGGCGTCATCTTGTGGTCATATCAAAAATGAGCATTGACAGGCTGCAGTAAAAAAAAAATCACAAAGATAAAAGAGACTTTAAAGGATTTATTTTAGGAATTCATATAGTCAACATATACCTAGTATGGAACGTGATTTTCTGTTGCTATTTGTAGTTGTTACAGCAACACTCCTTGTAAAGGGCACAATATAGGGTAAGTTCAAGTTTTAAAATGACTGTCAGTGATTTGCTGTCAAAACATAATGACTACATGCTGATCTTACTAGAACTCACCCTATGTGTACATTGAAAAATGTACTATTAATTTGTGAGGAATGTACCAAAGTAGCCTATACAAAAATATACTTATGTGTTCAGTGGGTAATGGGGAACACACATACTGTACATACAATCTACAGTATGTTTGCAGAGAAAACCACACATAAAACACAAACAGTGCTTTTCTATATTATGTTAAAGACTGTGACTGAAGACTGGAATTGTGTGGCCCAGGCCTTGACATTTGTTTCCAATAAGAAAGCTCGTTGCTCACTTAAACTTACTCCCCTCCTCTCCCATAGCTGTTTTTCACTGGTGTGAAGTATACAGGAAGTGCTGCAGTACCTCATCACTAATAGGCTACAAGTGACCCAAGGACCTATGTCTCCATGTCTAGGTCGTTCAGATGATTCGAAGTCTCTCTCATCTTTCTGTTGTAATATGAAGACGGGTGGTAGCCTAATAAGCTTATCACCCAGTTAATGCAAAAGAGAAAATGATAGGACAACAAGAATAATTAACTGACGATGTCACTATTCTAGTGTAAATAAATGATAATGACTATGAACTATGAGAGTTTAAATGCGGTTTAAAAAACACCAGTAGACAGCAGTTGGCTACATTGTTTTAGTGACTGCACAGACTTGGTTTGATAGAAATCTCCCCAGATTCATTCAGTGCTGCTGGTAGTAAAACCCTACATTCTCCACAGTCACTACAAACACATACTGTAGGTTAGTGTGGACATCGGTGTTAATACAGAATTTGAGTGTATGTTGACATTATATTCGTGAGAAGGAAAAAGAAGATGGACGTCATGAGCAACGTCGTCTAACTGTTTCTGGCACAAGGAGGCGAACTGCTGCAGGCTCACAGCCCGTGGAGAGCATTGGATTGTGGGTATCTTGTGTTTCCTGATAGACTCTGACAGACAGTCAGCTGTTGCGCCAAAGTTTTGATGTACTATGACAGCTTCCTCTGTCTAGTGTTTTTTAGATGTTATTCTTAAGTGGAACTTAATTTCTTGGGTGCGCTTTTCGTCTGTACAACCCATTGAATCCGCCCAGTTTATAAATACTTATTTATTTTAAAATAGTAATAATAATAACTTTGCATTTGGAGCTTTCGGAATGAGCTTGAACGAGCACTCCTTGCAGGCTCTGTCATGGAGAAAGCTGTACTTGAGTCGAGCCAAATTAAAAGCCACGAGTCGCACTTCAGCCCTGTTGTCGGGCTTCGCCATGGTAAGTTCGTTTTGACCGGACTGGTTCTTGTAACACTCACCACAACATTAACTGCATGAATGTGCGCTAGGCCGTGGGCACGAAACCGCAGATGTGACGCAGATTATTGTTTTCAGTGGCTGTGGCGGTCCTGACACACAGGCCTAATTAACTACAATTCATCGTTCATATGCTTAAGAACAGTGTAATGAACTCAGTCCGTGAAAACAAAGAGAGCGCAGCGTGAGCCCGTAACTCGGTGTAGCCATATGTGACTTTGCACGAGATTTCACGGTTCAAATGTTCAAATGTTGCACTTGGTCCGTTAGAACCAAGTGCAACATTTGTCAGTAAACTGAAGATGACTTGCTTTCACACCTACAAGTGTGAAGCAAGCCATCTTCCGCCCTAACAAGTAGATCGCAGTTCTTCAACCTACATCCTAAATTTACAGGCGATTGTTAAATAGGACAAAACAAGTTAGTACAGTTTTTCTCGAATGTGACATTAAAACGCTACCAACAATTGTATTTATTCGTTCTAATAGTTTATTTGGGGTTTATCTCACTGTGTACAGTTCATGAGTGTCCCAGGATTATAGCTACTTGTAAAACTAAATGTCATCTGCAGTCCCTGTAGCAAATACAAGGGCAGCCTATAAATGATGAGGCTATAATATACAGTATGATAAAAAGCTACAGGAAAAGTAAGATGTAAAGTATTAAACATGACTGAGTCCTTTCTAAAAAAAATGCCCCAGGCTACACCTCTTCATCTGACCGCTAGCCAGCTGACCACAGTCCTCATTTCCTCCTATTCCTCTATTTTATCATTCACTTATTTAGAATTTAAGAGTTGTGTGCAAATCTGTGTGTACTGTACAGTAAGCAGTGACTGATAAACCGATTATAGTAATGCAGTACTCTTATTACTGCTCACAGGCCCTTAAATCTTTTTATACCAGCACCTAAATATGAATTTTTGACGACAAGCTTTGACAAGTGAGCTGGAGCAAAACACCACGCATAAGAAGATTATTTACATGCAGTAGCTGTTTTTGCTGTATGGTGGAGAATTGAACAGGTGGAGGGTGGGCAACGATCGGATCGGAGTGCCATTGTTAGACAATTTTCAACTATAATGAAATCCCTTTGTTGGCTTTGGATCCCATTATGGATCCATATTTTACAGAATTTGTACGAACTGGTCTAAATCTTTAACAGTGATATCAACCAAAATTAATTTTAATGTCAAAACTTTCTTTCTTTTTTTTAGGACAGAAATGCAGTGACCTAGTATATGATGAAGCATTTAAAAGAAATACATTGGGCCTTTATGGTAAAATTTAGTAAATCTAAAATCAACATAGTAAATCCTCTGAGTTTTAAATGTAGACACCTGTCAGGATGCACCACTCCAACTTTTCCCCTGATTCCGACTCAGCTCAAGTTATCTGCCAAGATCGAATACCAATTTTTTTCCAGTTCAGCATCTTGCTGTGAGGAACTCAGAATAATTTTTACGCAAACTAACACGACCAGAAATGAGACAGGTGTCCAATAGTATCAGATCAGTACAACCCTAGATATCATCTTATTAATGCTATATATTTAATCTATGTTGCAAATATTTTCCTGTTGGATTTTCCCAGGTCGCCATGGTGGAGGTAAATCTGGAAACAACACATCAGTATCCTCCTGGGCTGCTGATAGCCTTCAGTGCCTGTACCACAGTTCTGGTTGCAGTTCATCTCTTTGCCCTCATGATCAGCACCTGCATCCTCCCTAATCTTGAGGCTGTCAGCAATGTTCACAACCTCAACTCTGTCAACGAGTCTCCCCATGAGCGCATGCACCACTATATAGAACTGGCCTGGGCTTTTTCCACAGTCATCGGCACACTCCTCTTCCTCACGGAGGTGATGCTCTTGTGCTGGGTGAAGTTCTTACCCCTTCAAAGCACTGAAAAAGACAGTGGCAGCATAAGTTCTGGTGAGGCTGCAGCCATCGCTTCCACCTGCATCATGGTGCCATTTGGAATTGTTTTTATTGTGTTTGCCATCCACTTTTACCGCACACTCGTTAGTCACAAAACGGACCGACAGAACCGAGAGCTGGAGCAGGTCATTCGACTCCAGAACCAGCTGGACCACAGGGCTGAGAATGACGACCTGAAGGCCGCTGTTGATTTCCCTTGATGAGCAGTGGACATTCAGTGGTGCTTTCGTTGTGAAATCTTATATAAAAGCTTTATTTTTTATGTTAATAAATAGTGATACTTGTTTTTTAAAATTTCAATCTTCTTCTGGTGAGTATTGCAGGTTTCGACTCAGTCTATTTGTGGATAATACATGTTCACAAAGTTTTACTCAGTATGTCTGAGGAAAATTGTTTTACCTTTACCGTGAAGGTAGACCTACATATACTGTAGATTTCACTGGCTTGTATGATGACATAGCTTATCATACTGTAACATTAGGGCACTTGGATGCTGTGGAGTAATACCCATTTTTTCTGGCTTTTTAGTATGCAAATAGCCAGCTACTGATTATAAAGTATACACTCACCAGCCACTTTATTGGGTACACCTGTACAATTGTATGCACTTCAGTGCAACGCTTCCTCCTTAACATTTGTGTTTATGAAGCTCAAAATGCTTCAGTTTTTGGTGAAATTGTCATAAATGTATGAATTCAATTATATGTTTATTATTCAGGTCATAGTTAAAGGTGATGTTCAAAAATTCAGTTCAATTCAAATTTATTTGTCAAGCGCCATATCACAACAAAAGTCATCTCAGGACACTTTACACAGTAAGTCTAGACTTTACTATTATCACTATTATTATAGAGGAACACCCAACAAATCCCCCTTGAGCAAGCACTTGTTGCACTGGACTACATTATATTCAGAGGTGTCTGTATAGTTTTGTTCTCCTCGGTTACAGAGGGTCAGAATGTTGTTGGTGGAGTTTGTGTTTGAAACTTGTTTTTCCTCTTTCAGAGGACTAGTCCTCTTGTTAAATCAGTCTTAGATAATAATTTGGGATATTTGTTCCATTTCACATTACCTCTACATTTCAAACACTGTCATCTATAAAATTGTTACTGGTAATAAGTATTGCTGAATGTATTATTACAAAACATGCACAAATTGGAAATGTTGTGTGTGTTTTGTACTTGCAGGTTACAAGCTTGAGCATGTTGAGCATTTAGGTTGTTGAATTTCTAAAATTGTGGACTGTTTTCTGTTTGTCATGTGTCACATTGTCTTCATTGTCTTTACATTGGTACCAAAGCTCAAATGAGGAAATGTGCAAATGTATAGTTCTGGATTTTTTATTACTTATTCTCACATGTCACGGTGCCATGACAGATTTTATCTGTATATCATACCCCATAATATTTATCCAAAAATATGTTACAACATGAGACTTAAAAATATTTGAGAACATCTACTGTACATACTTCTTAGGATTTTGGTCAACAGGTACACAGTACAATGTGCATTTTTATCATGTGATTCTGATTTTTTTAACAGAATATTATAGCATACTGTGTTTACACCAAGGTAATGCTGTGGTCATTATTGCAGCATCAGTTCTTTCTTTATTATGCTGAGTCATGGTAATGTAATAACGTCTGTAGATCACAAGCTCAAAGTTTGCATTTGAATGCTCCTAAATAAATGAAGATATCTCTGATACTGAGTAGAGAACAAGGAGCTATAAGGGGCTAGTACCTCCAACTGTTTTCTAAAATCATTAAACACTATAGTGTTTCTTTAAGACTTTTTTAAATAGGTAATTAAATAAAGACAGCTTTATTCAGGTTGACTGCACATCCTCTGGGACTCTTCTCATAGGAATTACCACATGTGCCTTCTTTAAAAACAGATCAATGCAAACAAAGGCATGTTTTCTTTTGGTTCATTTTTGTGCCTTATTTATTTTTGTAGTATATGTTACTGTATATATAGAGTGTCAATTGTGTCAATTCACAGCTTTAAAGAGAATTTTCTGCAAATTCTGTCTTTTTGAGTTTTGCTTATGCATGATGCTAACAATTCAAGAAGCCCCAGCCTGGTGAGACTCACCAGGTGTTTGAATAAAGCACATCTTAGATGATTAGTGAATGTTAGCTATATTTATTTTTTATTTGTATATTTCTGACATTTGTGTATACAATACAGTGAAGAACAAAGGCACATAATCTCACACAAGAATGCATTTTTAGCTGTGGAGTCAACAGAAAAACCACACAGGAAGTGTGTGCTGACGTGGTATGATTGTAGCCATATGTTGTCAGTCAATGAGAGCCGTGAGCATGCATCACAGCAAAGCACACAGTCACATCTGCTCTCTATCGTGTTGCCATTAGTGTTTGTTTTGTTGCTTCTCTGAATAAGTCATCCACATTTTCCCTGTGTTTAGCAAAGCACTCCAAGTACAGCTATCGTTATTATACATAATTACACTATTATGTGTACCACAATACAATAATACAACACACTAATTGCTTAATAAATACATATATATGTACAATTAAAAGTCCTGCATTCAAAATGTGATTTAAGTAAAAGTATAAAAGTATTAGTATCAAACCATACTTAAAGTTCCAAAAGTAAAAGTACTCATTATGCAGAATGGCACATTTTACACACAAAGTATGTCATATTATTGGATTACAATTGTTGACATGTTATTGTTTATATCACATTTAATGTTGCAGCTGATAAAGGGGGAAACTAGTTTTCAGTAGCTTATATGCTTATAATTTGAATAGCTTCTAGGTAGCTTGTGAATTTTCCACTGGAGAAGTGTTGTGAATATACTGCAATTTATGTATTAATTTGGTTCTGAAAAGTAACTAGTAACTAAAGTTATAAAATAAATGTAGTGAACTAAAAAGTACATTATTTACCTCTAAAATATAGTGAAGTTGAAGTATGAAGTAGCACAAAATGAAAATACTCATGTAAAGTACAGATACCTCAAAACTGACTTAAGTACGGTAGTTGAGTAAATGTACTTAGTTTCTTTCCACTACTGCGTGTGCGTGTGCGTACATATGTAACATTTGGTATATAACATACAGTATCTTTATAACTGTGACTTATTTCTTCTCTTCTATTCTATATATTTATAAGTCAATAGGCCGATATATGTATATATA
>NW_018127892.1:4887681-4889941 GCF_001952655.1 Monopterus albus | reverse complement strand
GAACAGGGCTCTGTAGCCAGTTTCGCCAACACTATATAGGTTCAGACTTGGCCTAGTTATAACAAAAGTGTGTGTACTAAATTACAACCATTTGCACAACACAAACTAGTTGTTACATAGGAGTTAGTTGTGACCAGGTGTAATGTTCCACAAACGACACAAAATCTTTACTAGCTAAGGTATTTCTTGATTTTAGATAGTGTAAAGTGATTTAATAAATCACTAGTAAAGTTAAGAACTAGTAATGGGTTTTCAAATAAGATGGTTCAACCCAATCCCTGCTAAGTGTGTATTCTATTCCCAGGTTACACAGCAGTGATGCCTTGGCAGGGCATCCCTCTGGAAGAGACCATGCCAGATTGTGAGCGTGGAGACACCTACACAGTAGATGAGCTCAAGCTGCTGGAAAAGCAGACTAGCCCCCCAGACTACCTGACTGAGGCCGAACTCATCACCCTCATGGAGAAACATGGCATTGGTATACAACAGCACTGCCTGTTAGACATAATTCCTGTTTATATGTTCTTACTGAAATGATTTATAATAGAGGAAGCAGGCTACAGTTAGAATCTGGGATTTAAACATGAGCAAAGAGAGCTTCAGACAATATCAGCAGGTCGACTACAATGATAGAATTAAAATGAAAGCAGTGTTAACTGATATTTTTTTTTGTTTTTTTTTTGCCACATGGGGTCAGAGGAACTTCACAACAAGATACATAATGGTTTACAAATTACCACCTGATAAAGCTGATATGGCAGTCGTCTTGGCAAGCAGTTGTCTGTATACACATACAGCAGACCACAGAGCAACGCTGTCATTCTTTTTGAGTTGTGTACGCACTCTGCACTTCTACAGAATAGTTCTGTCTTTTTTAATCTCACACAACAAAACAAAAACAAAAGACGGCCAAAGCCGACCCAGAACGGGAAACGTAAAGTCCCCAGAAAAACAGTCCAAACCAAAGAAACCCTTTAAAGCATAAGAAGGACAAAAAAAACGATGCAACAGTACTGAGCGTAATAACTGCTCACAGCGTTCAGTGAGGAGCACAGATCAGAGAGTCTATAATCCTGAGTTTTTGACATGAACACGAACTGGCGTTACTAGCAGGACAACATATGATAATCTGGCGACGAGGACGCACAAACGCTGACCCTATATACTGCTCCGATAATGGAGAGCAGGTGTGCCTCGTCGCCTGGAACGCACCCTCACCTGTGCGGGGGTGGAGCTGCTGGAACTACCTGTGCCTGCCATCGAGGTACAGGGGGCGGCCTGGGTCACGGATGTGACAGTATTAGCTCAAAATTGAGCTTGTAGGCAATGGTGACTAGAGCTGAGATATTGACTAGAGCTACAACAATTAGCCAATCAATCAACCAATAGAATCTGACTGATTAAGTTGAATTAATTAACTAATTGAATAAATAATTTATTAGCATGTTTATCTGTCAGTATGACAAAGTCTTTGTGAGTGGCACCTCAGTCCAGCCTGTGGAGTACAGCTGTGTGCCAAAATTAACTGTGCTGCATGGTGCACTGTGATTATATCACATCTATTCTATCCATTCAAACTTCTGTCACAAATGAACCAAAGCTAACAAAAGCCTATAGACATTCAAGAAACCGTGATAAATCATTTAGCTCCAGGGTTGAAACGTTCAGCTAAACTACGCAGCGCTGAAGCAGCAACTATGGATGAAAAGACATTTATGTAACAAGCTAGTTTTCAAACTACATCTTAAATTCACAGGCGCTGCAGAGCTGAAACCTCAACAAAGTGAGAAAACCTGTTCACTAACACTGTAGAGTACAACGTATTCAGAGCCTTCAGCACTAATACCGCTATAAAAATACTCCACTGCAACTTCAAGGACGACAGTGAAAATGTTAGTCAAGTAAAATTCAGTATAATCAGGAAAATGCACTTAAAAGCATCAAAAGTAAAGTTACTCAGTGGAGGAAAATGTCCTCGGTAACTATCATCCTCTTATTGTTTTTAATACATTGATGTGTAAGTAGAGCTGGGGCTGGATGAGCTTAGACCTGAACCAAATTATTCAGCAATATTTGTTATAATCAATGTATTACTTCTTATTTTGCAGTCAAAATAAGTCGCATATTCTGTTTTCAGCCTCTCATATGCTCTTATTTGTAATGTATCATTATAGTTGCATTAATCTTTGGTATTTGTACTTGGTCAAACAAGACAAAGTTTTAATGTCTGATTCTGCAAAGTTGTGATGGTCTCTTTTTT
>NW_018127892.1:4882728-4886851 GCF_001952655.1 Monopterus albus | reverse complement strand
TCTGACCTGTGGTCCTGGTCTACTCTTTGTGTTGCTGTGCTGCTAAATTGAAAGTGTTTTGATAATGATCAATCTTTTCTCAGAAATAAACTTGTAAAAGATGATTCTTTTACCGTCTATATATATTTTCATTAAGAATGCTAAGGAGTCTGTGTTCTATCTATCTACACCATGTAGGCCTATAATATGATGAATGTTGTTCAAAGCCTAAACATGACATACATAATAATCTGCTGTTTTCATAATTAATGCCCCTAAAGGGGCTTTGAATTTTCAAACCTCTACCTGTAAACACACCTGCCTTTGACTTGACGTGTCCTTCCGCCTCGCCGAAGGGTCTATGTTTTGTTTTCTCTGTTTAGTGGCGGATGAATCCATTATCCAACCTGGACGACGAGCAGCAGAAACACCGTAAATCACAACCGCTTTTCCACAATGTTGTTCCACCAAAGGATAAAACTTTGGTACAGGTAAGCGAGATAAACAAAATGTGTTGTTACAGTTAGCTTTAAGTATATGGATGTGTTTCATTTTAGGACCTGTATTCTTTTATTGAAGGATTACGTTACAGGTGATGCTCTCCATCACCTGCTGGGGCGTGTTAACCTCCAAATGAGAACTACAGTAAGGTAGCTAACGTCTCTATTTATCTTCTAAATGACAGCATACGGTATTTATTTGTTATATCTCCAGGTTTTGACGAATGTAATGGAAAGCGAAACACAAACTACTGAGAGAGAGACACCACCGCAGCACTGGAGAAGTTGCAAACTGATTATTGACCCTGCGCTGACAAAAGGACTGTACAAAGTGTACCGTTATGATGGGCAATATTTTAACATACCCGTGAGCATTTTTAATATCTATTGTATGTCTTTTATAAATAATGGCGTGTCAGTAACCTATATTTTTAGCTATAATATTTCGCCGAACAAGCATACTGTAGTCTGTGCGTTTTTCTTGGTAATAATGGGTGTTGTTTACCTGAACAGGTTGAGGACTTAGGTCTGTTTCCTGTGGTTACACTCAGAGATCCGCGCATCTGCCGCCTGTGGAGCAAATGCAACAAGACTGACCTTGTAGTGCCTAAATTTAAGGTAATCTGTAAAGGCCTTTAATAATCATATTAACAAATTTGATAATGATAATAATAATAATAGTGGTCGATGTTGTTTACCTGCGTCCTTTCAGGTGGATGAATGGTATGTTGATCCTGTGCCTCCCAAGGAAGTGACATTTTCCAGGCTGAATGACAATGTAAGGGAGGCATTCTTGACTAATATGTGCAAAGAGTATGGGAACACTGAAGAACTAAAAATATTTTACAACCCTAAGAACAAGAAGCATTTAGGGATTGCGAAGGTCATCTTTGACACAGTAAAGTCTGCTAAAGACGCTGTTCAGCACCTCCATCAGACATCAGTGATGGGGAATATTATCCATGTGGAAATTGATCCTAAAGGTAACACTGGCTTTAGGAATGCTTCACATTTTTATATACATAAAATATAAATGTTAATCTTTTTGAGGTTGTTGATTAATTGTAATGTGCAACTACCTGCAGGTGAAAACAGGGCTCGATATCTCCAGCTCCTCTTACGTGGCCTTTATACTCCATGGACTTTGCCAGTGGGCAGCAGTGACCAAGCGCTTCAAAGCTTAGTTGACAGTCTTCTGGTAAAGCTTTTAATGATTTCAATTTCAATGTTTAAACATTGATGTCAGTGTATATATAATATTTATAAAACAGGCATTTAAATTAATGTGTTTTCAGGATAATATTTCTTTTTTGTATTATCCATATTTTACAGGACAGTGCAGCCACACAGAGACAGGGCAGTGTCTCTAGTCCCACTAGCATTGCTACACCCCTCTCTCTGGACACAGCCTACTCCAGTATTTGGCAGGATACGCCTTGCAGCTTTGGGCTTACACCACATTCTCAGGGAACCCCCCGAACTCCTTGCTTGTCTGCAACTCCTCTCTCCCAGGACTCTTGCTACTCCAGTCTTCAGGCGACTCCAGTCCTCCAGGGGGAGCCCTACAGTGTTCTCAAACCTTTAAGACGAGAGCTCTGTCGCCGTAATCCTGCCAGGTATCACAGGAGATTTGGTGACACTTCAGACGCCAGCTTACTTTTGAAGCATTGCCAGCCACAGCCACCACACCCTGTCTCTAGCCAAATACCAGCTAGCAGCCACCAGACTGCTGGGGGTCATAATGCACAATCATCTACTCACAGCAATACAGAACCTTCTTTTCACCTCACCTCCCCCTGTCAGGAGTCCAGAGACACGGCCACCGCTACCTTTAAGGCTTTACCTCTGAACTGCAACTCTTTTAGCATCCTGAGCGTTAATTTCACAGCTGATGAGCAGACAGCAGCATCTTCCCCACCTGATGACCCAGCATGCATTACAGACTTATCTCCATCTTTTATTAACTGTCCCTCCAGCAGCCCACAGCCACAGGTGGAGAGCCTTGACTCCCGCATTGAAAGTTTACTGATAAACAGTCAGAGTACTGACCCCTCATACTTTGATGGAAAAATTCTGGAAGCTGATGTTCACTCTCAAAATAGCCCAACTTCACCTTGCTCAGCTAATAGATCCCCTTTCTCAGATGACTCAATAGTTGGCACGCCAGCTTCTTGTGGATCCTTCACAACCAGCCACCAGTGCTACTACAATGATCTGGTGGATGCCAGTCCAACAGTGCTCACTGAAAATGAAGGGGATGAAACTGCTCAAGCTGTTTCTTTTCTCACAAGAAATTCCCAGTCTCCCACTCTATCTGACTCCTCACAGTTTGAAAGAAGGGCTCACGTAAAAAACAAAAAAGATGCAGAAAGGTTTCAGTCATTATCATCTTCAAAGGTAATACTTTTAGATCTCTACATGCATTATAATAACAATAAAAGTAGTAACTATTGTGTTGTTATTTATGTAATAGTATTTATGTTGTACTGTAAAAAAGCCATTCAGATCTTTTTTGTCTTACTCAGGAGCTTCATGCAACAAATGAGGATACGGAGCACTCAAACAACAGACACTCTGGCACTTTGACACCGATACAGGAGTTCATCTCTCCTCCTCAGCCTCCCTCGTTTTCTTCTCTCAATGGCACCACTCAGCATCTTACCGCCAAAGTGCCTCCTGCCATTACAGTTGGACACCCCCCTCCACCAATCAATACTTTCCCTTTTGCTGTTCCTCCCTTTCCCCCATCTGTTCCACCTGTCCCACCTCGCCTGCCAAACGGCACCATCCCCATCCCGCCTCCAGGCTGGATCCCCCTTCCAGGTCATCCCCACACTGGCATCCCCATTCCTCCTCCCCCAATTCCGCCTCCTCCTTCTATTCCTCCCCCAGCAACTTTTCTAGTACCCCCACCACCCTTGATAGTGCCTCCTTCTCTTCCACCTTCTGTGCACACATACCCTTTGTGCATGCAACCTGCAAGCCACTTGGATAAGGGGCATAACAGTGCACCTTTCCCTCGACCACCCTGGCCTGCTCCACATTTTCCCAGGTTTAACCCCTTTGTGCCACCTCCAGACTTCTCACTTGTGCAAGAAAACCCTCATAAGGTCACAATAGAGAAGGTTTTAGAAGTCCTCATGGAAGAAATGAGGTCAATCATTAAGAAGGACATTACACGTAGAATGATTGAAGGGGTCGCTTTCAAGGCATTTGAGGACTGGTGGGACTGTCAAGAGAAGAAAACAAAGGTAGGTTCCTTATGTCCTTTATTATCTCATAAAGTGGTCAATGAAATCATGTGAATGAGGATTTTTATTTTTTCACATTTAATGGCAATGCACTAGTGTGATACTAAGTTCATTATTATTGTTATTTTATTGATTAGATACAAGTTTCTCCCTTGAAATGTGGAGCGAGAAGTGTGCAAGAGAGGAAGAAGCTAATAAATCCCCTCAATCACATCACTGGCCAGACCAAAAAACCTCCACTGCCATCCTTCAAGGTAAATTATTTTGCTGACTGTAATATGAAAAACACCAACATTTGACATCAGCATGACACATAACTGAATGCAAAGTAAAATAAGTTGCTGTTATGCAGGTGAAACGGAAGAAAGCGGATGTTCCTGGTACATCGGAAGA
>NW_018127892.1:4867496-4882689 GCF_001952655.1 Monopterus albus | reverse complement strand
ATGATGACATTTCTGGTCAGTGCTTTTAATGTAGCTAATTTACTTTAGATTACCTACTTCAGCTTTTTCTTGCAGACTGTAGCTTGATAAACTTTATGGCTCTCTTTCCATGGGACTTAAGATGTGAAACATGGGGATGACATAGTGAGACCTAGACGCAGACATGCAAGACCACACGAGCTTGACAGTGACGATGCTGCTGATGATGTTGATGATGACAGGAAAGAAGAAGACAACATGTTTCAAGATGAGGAAATAATACCTGATGATGCTCTTGAAATCCTGGTAAATAGGGATTTTTCACACAAATAGAACCTTGTTTTCTGTTTTTAATAGAAAATGTTCCTTTGATTAAGCTGATCTTCAGATAAATAACTCACATGTATTTTTATAAACAGATCGTAATCAGCTGTGATGCGTTACAAACTTTCCTTGTAACTTTTCCGGTGTCTGTGCAAAGTCTTAATATAATAAACTGAAATTTTTGAGACTGTATAATATAATTGGTGCTGTAATTAGTGTGACAGGAATGCTGGTCGTGGTGGTAATGATCCTGAGGAGGAGAATGAGCCAACACAAAAACACACTGAGGAAGATGAGTCCATCATCTTCCAAACTACTGATGGAGTGCAGTGCTCAGATAACGGTATGATATATGGTCATATAGTTGTGACATTAAAAGCTAATGAATAACTATATAATTCCGAGTACATATTTTTGTGTCTGTTTTCAACTATAGAGAGTGAGTACTCATCAGAATCCGACTCCTCTGACTCACTCTCTTCGGAGAGCTTTGAGGACTCGTCCTACTCTGACCTAAGTCCTGAAGATGAAGACATGGAGGAGGACAGTAAGGACAATAGGAGTGATGTGTGTATAGTGATATCATCAGATGAAGAGTCCGTGGAGCTTGAGCCCCCTCTGACCCCCTCAGCCCCGCTAACCCCTGGTGCTCAGCTGGGCCTGGGCCATCAGGACTGGTCAGATCCGTTTCATAGGGAGGAAACAGAGGAAAACCAGTACCAAGACACTTGTGACTTGGATGCCATGATGGAGCTCCAAACCAGCAAACCTGAGGACCTACAGCCCCCTTCACCTATAGGACTTCCAGGTTATATGTCCAGCATGCTGTATTCCAGTAGACTGGTGCACTTCACTGCACCAGGACAGCATATACAGATATTGTTTGGTGTAGGTCTGTTATCTGAATATTCAGTGTGCAGGACTTTGAGGCTTGCAGAGTGCCCTTGTAACTTTTTTAAAGTACCATCTATAAAGGGATATAACAAAAGTACTGAATGAATTACCTAAATACAATTCTGTGTCTTATCTGTGTAGCAGTGGAACCAGACCTTGATGTGGAGATGGAGAGCACTGAATGGATGGTGGAGTCTTTAGAGAACGTAGAAAACCTGAGGCCTGTCACTCCTACTGGCTGCTTGGTGGACAGTGATCCTGACCTTGTGATAAAAAGCAAACCAACATCTCCAGCTGTGGAAGAGGTGGAAAGACCACAAACACCAGGCAAGGGCATAGTGGCTGAACTGGAAATTGAGGACTCTGACGAAGTCAATGAAGTCCTCTCGCTCTTCCCAGCAAGTGGTGAGCTCATTCGGGCACCCAGTGACCTCCCAGCAGCCTCATACCTGTTATACCAGGAGATACCTAAAACTCCTGGTAGAGAGGAGAGAAGTGGATGGACTCAGTACAGCTCTGGGAGAATTCCAGCAACTCCTGGCAGAGAGATGCCAATGTCAGAAGGTAGCACAGAGATGTGCCCATCTCTTAGCAGCCCACCACCTATTTCATCCCTGTCCAGCAATCCATATATCACAGCTCCAAAGACTCCTGGAAGAGACATTATCCTACCCCGAAGAGCTATAGTCCACAGGAGGAAAACAAAAGTGGAGGCCACCTCACTGCCTTTCTTATGTGCCGATTCTGTCAGAGGCTCTCCTATCACAGTGTCCTCTCCATGCAGCCTCTCTGAGTCTTCATCTGACACTGCTGATGGGAGGGCTGTTTGGATCAGTTCAGGTGTGAAAACAAAGCCTTTGCAGGGACTGGAGAATATGCCTGGCCTTTTGGATGAGGAGAAATCTATACTCAGGCGAAAACAGTGGAGGAGGCTAAAGAGGAGATGGAGAACCCATCATCAGCACAGATCATTTAAAAGAATCACTGGTTCACTCTCTTCTCACAGTTGTCCTCGCAGGTGGCGTTCACTCTATGAAGAGTGGAAAATCCTTCACAGTGTTTGGAAACAGGGCCTGGATGAAGAGGATGCAAGGCTGCTGCAATGCACATATGAAAGGCTGGAAGAGCAGGATAATGGTTTTGGGTGGCTCAGAGACACCCACTGGGTACCTCACCCTCATATCCATTTTATCAGTTTCATGTTAAAATTAAATGAGATCAAAGCGAGTTAACACTGAATGAACTAAGTAACTGATCATTTTTGAAAGATGTGATTGTTGTTGCATAAATGACTGATGTTAATTCCAACATGTTACATATTTAATTTTGAAAATATAATTTTAAATCCTACTATTCTAGAAAAATGTAAAAAAAAAAAAACCCAGGGGTTAAAAAAATTTAAAGTTATTCATTGAATTGATGCACAAATAATTAATTCAGATACACCAGTAACTGTATTTAGAACCACAGTACTTTTTATAATATTCTTTACTAGACATCCTTAACTGCTGCTCACTGACTAAAGTCCTACTGAAATACCTCAACAACACAAGGCTGACCACGGAGCTTCCATCTACAAGTATTCAGGTATTAAAGAAAGGAAATTGAGATTATCTCAGTGCATAGTTTATTTCATTCATTGCTTAATGTCTATATATTTCATCAGGGAAAGTGCATCCCAGCCCAGCAACCCACCTCACTGCGTGCTGGCTCTGACTTCAGGTCTGAACAGCGCCGCCTGCTGTCCTCTTTTAGCTGTGATAGTGACCTGGTCAAGTTCAACCAGCTGAAGGTAAGTAAGATATTAATAAAGATAAGTACACTCAATGTGAATCTTCAAGTCTGAAGGATTTAATATGAATTTTTCATCTAACCTTTCTGAACCACATGTTGTAATTACTATATGTGTATGTGACAAAAAGCAGTTTTATAAATCAGTGTGCTGTCTGTTTGATATAAATTAGTCTGTCTTAATGGCACTGTGTTTGATTGTATGTAACTTGGTTGTTAATTCCTCATATACTTATAAAGCCACTGAACATTTGTATGTGCAAGATCATATGACTACCACTAAGTAGAGTTCATTCACCCAAATCACCTATATACAGTATATATATGGTAGTATCCAGCCAATCAGATATCTACCACTGAGCTTGCTGCTACAACATTTACAGAATAGTTGTGATTATAAAACACTGAACAGGCTAAATATGAGACATTTAAAAAACTCAGCAACACTGTCTATTTGCAGCAGGTGGCACCTGTGTTAACAAGTAGTAACTCTTCATATCTTCTTATATCAGTTTCGAAAGAAGAGGATTCGTTTTAGCCGGAGTCACATCCATGAGTGGGGCCTGTTTGCCATGGAGCCAATAGCAGCAGATGAGATGGTGATCGAGTATGTGGGCCAAATCATCAGACAGGTAAGACAAACAAACTAATGACAATGCTCAGAAACAAATTCATAATGCAAGTATCTCCCTTAACAAATGCCACAGATGTGCTTTTAAACAAACATTTTCCCCTGATTGTTTCTCCTGAACTGCCCTAGGGGCCCACTGGGACCCTCTGGTTGTTCTGGGTACTTTCCAGAAGTGTGAGTGATAATGGTAAACAACACTTTCATGCATAGGTGTATGTGATTTCTTTTTGCTTAGGTCATCGCTGACATGAGGGAGCAGAGATACGAGGAGGAGGGCATTGGAAGCAGCTATTTGTTCCGGGTTGATCAGGACACCATCATTGATGCCACTAAATGTGGGAACTTAGCCAGGTTTATTAACCACAGCTGCAATGTAAGTAAGAGTAGAGTTTAGTAGAATTCGGACTTAATGCAAAATAACTTCAGATTTTCATTACAATCTTGCATTTGTGATTTGTGTGTGCGTGTGTGTCTTGCAGCCTAACTGCTATGCAAAGATCATCTCTGTGGAGTCTCAGAAGAAGATAGTGATATACTCCCGTCAGCCAATAAGCGTCAACAAAGAGATCACATATGACTACAAGTTTCCCATTGAGGAAACAAAGATTCCTTGTTTGTGTGGAGCAGATAGCTGCCGAGGCTCCTTGAACTAATTTCTAATGAAATGTCATACTGATCCCAAGAGCCAGCTTTGTATGAGGTATATACATTATAAACACGGACACTGGATATGTGTCAAAAAGCCATTTTAATCCACTTCCAAACTGTACAGTCAGTAACTGCGGAGACCCTACAGGAGCTCAGAAAAGCACTGCAGCATGCTGGAGAATGGCTGAAGAGTGGTGGTGGTGCAGTATAGTGAACACTGATTTAATAAACTGGCCTAAACAGCACTTAGGAATGGGACCAAGCACTTGGAGCTTTACTTTATCAGTGGAAGTCTGACATGGACCGATAAGCACTGGAAACCGCTGCTAAAAGAAAGTCCTCATTTTATTGGAAAACAAATATTACAACATTTGTATGTTTGGTTGTTCATGAATACATGGCAACCATTATTTCAAACATTGCAATTGTTGTTCCTTCCAACACGGAGGGAAAATCGGCCACTACAAACATCATGCTAAAGGCCTCAGTTACAGTGACATGTCTGCTGAAATCATTGTCTAAATGATAATACATGTATAGTTAAATGTTTTCATTTTGGAAAGCTTAAATAAGTGTTTTGCTTGAGTCAAGCTTCTGTCAGTAATATTGGTTTTCTTTAATATTTTACAAGAAGAAACAACTGCATTATGAATGCTAATTTGTGATGTACTCGTCTTACTAATGAAGTAACATAAAATAAACACTTCCAACAGATCGCTGCTTTTCACAGTAAAGTAATAGTTACTGAGATATTTCAGAATTTTGGAGCGGATATAAAACTGGGTTCACATGTTCTTTGAAATACCACTTGGTGTCAGGATAGTCAGATTTCCCCTGGCATTCTGGTCAGCTTCAATGGCTTCAAAAAGAGATTTGAAGTTTCCTGCGCCAAAGCCCTGTGGACAAATCATGTATTTAAGTTAATGATTTACTTTGCCTACAACAGATGTCATCTGGTACTGTATTTCGTCCTGTAAAAGTGTTCATCAGATAGGTAGCTGGTGCCCCCACCTGGTGGTTGTGTCTCTGAATGACTTCCAAGAACACAGTGGGGCGATCCTGAACCGGCTTGGTGAAGATCTGAAGTAAATAGCCATTGTCGTCGTAGTCCACCAAGATCTTCAGCTCCTGCGTGTGAGTAAAATAAACTATAATATTTGTTTGTGTTAAAATATCTCTCTTAAACTCACTGTGATTGGACAGTGAATGAACTTTTTTATGATTTAAAAAATACAGTACAGTAATGCTCTTTGGCCAAAAATAAAAACATGAGGTTCACAGCATCAGTCCTCCATGTTTGTTAGAATATGATCTTAGTCCTGACCTTTAAGGCATCCAGGTCCTCTCTGATTTTAACTTTGGAGTATTTCAACCTCTCCTTCAGCTGGTTGTAGTAGGTGTCCGGCACAGACATGAACTCCATCCCACGCTCCTTTAGGTTACGTATCTACACATAAAGGATTCATCAAAGCATTGCTGTGGCTGCTTTTGGGGTGCATCCACATACAGAGCCCAAAAGAATATTTTGTAGACTTACTGCAGTGATGATATCTGATGTGTTCATGGCAATATGCTGCACTCCTGCACCTCCATAGTACTCCACATACTCCTAAGTGAAAATATAGGGAAAGGATGTCTGTTACTTATCAATTACTGTACAAGTAAATTGTTTCTGGTCTACATATGTTTTAGTCTCTACTGTTGGAAACATGCCTGGATTTGAGACTTTCTCTTCCCCGTGGCCGGCTCATTGATGGGCATCTTCACAGTCTCCTCATAGTTTGTCACCACAATGGAGCGCAAGGCACTAAACTCTGTCTTAAGCTGCTTGTCGTCCACTGACCAGAAGCGGTGGAAGAGAAGGTTTCTCTGATACCTGAAGAATTATGAACCAGAGCTCAGCAGTCACAGTGGTTTCAGTTCAAACATAATTTGGTGAGTCAAACCCTCCTGAAGTACCACTTGTAGTGTTTACATAGATGTTTCATATAATCGTACATACATGTGTCATGTATTAAATCATTTTCCTTTCACTGGTGTAGAGCTGCACAAATGATCTTGTAATTGTTCACCTGCTCAGAATTGATGCTATCATTACATGATCTAAATTGGGCATTTGGAAAATTGCAGCCTGCTAAGTATGAAGCTGACTTTTTGAATTATGAGTTGGTTCCATGAGACTCTTCACATCTAAAAACCTCCAGCTTGTGTTACACCCCTCGTTCCAGGATTAACCAATGAGCTTGCTTATTAAGAGAACTGCCTTCCCCCTCCTTTACGTGACTATACGATGGCGTAACAACAAGATCCAGATGTGTAGAACCACTGGAGATCCACATCAGAAAACCCTCATTCATGCCAAAAAGGCAGTTATGCAAGATTCAGACACCCTTTGTCTCCTCCTCTTATCATCCCCTGACTTCACTCTTGTAGATCCCATCACATCACATGTTTTTACACTCTACAATAAGTAGGTTCCGAGTCCATTACCATTCCACTACTGGAACCATCTCATTGTCTGGTTGGTTTCCCACAACATGATCAATAAAGTCCAGTTTTCCACTTGGTCTGCATGGAGAGATGGAGGCAACATCACACAAACATATCATTTATCTGAAATTTGCATGTTATTGTTATGAGTAAAGGAACACCTGAGTAACATGTGTCTACTCACAGTTTGGCTAATAAAGGGTCCTTGAACAGAGGAGGGTGGAAGCCTGGCAGAAACAACCCACTGTATCCTGTCCTCTCCACTAACGTATGTGTGGTGTCACCATACTGCAGCAAACACAAAAGAGCAAGTATTCAGTCCAACTCAAATGAAATTCAAATTGAAATAGCACCTAAAATGCTCAATATAACATCATAGAATTCATACTTAGCAACATCTCTTACCGTCTGCAGCACAGCCAGCCGGACTTTACCATTCTTGTCCTCCAGTGTGTGAGGCTCCTTTATAACAACTGCACCTCGCTCACGGGCTTTCTGTGAGTTAATACGCCATGAAAGCAAAAGCATTTATCTGCCAGAAGTCATTACTGGTAATTAAATGTAACCTTAAATGTGACTGTGAGTGTTACAGAATGCAGTTGAGAATGCACTCCTAAAATAAGTATTACTGTACCTGGACTAGGAAGTCACAGTCCTGCACTGTAAAGGCAACATCCTTCACTCCATCCCCGTGCTTGACCAAGTGATCGCCCATCTCTGAGGAAACGCCACACGTAGTCATTCTAGTCTGTTATGTTTAGTGTCATCTTAACATCTTTCAATTTTTTGTGTTGAAAAAAATGGCAAGTTTTATGTTTTCTACCTGAACAATTTCAGGTTCAGAAAACACAACCATCATTTGTAGAAGAGCAGAAAAGTTAAACAAAATAGTGTGTGACAAATTAATTTCATGTGAGCATGAGGAATGTGTGCATGAAGAACAGAGAACTGGATTGTAGAAGCTCCTCCTTTGCAGTTTCAAACTTTATATTGTAAATTATAACATATTACATAAGTTTTTCTTGGTACATGCTAAATACATTTCTCATAAAATAAGTTATTACATTTTAATGTTTAAAAAAAGATATTAGCTTAAAATTGTACCATGTGACATTTTTGGAAAAACACAGATAGAATAAGTGTTTACGGTATGGTAACATTGTGGACCCAGCTCCTGATCGCTGCCTTTATTACCTTTGTTTCCAGGATTGAGAGCAGATGAGAACACATAGATGATCTGTGAAATACAAAGTGAAAACATTAACATGCTACAGTCAAAGCAACTCCTACCTCATTCAGTCATTTAAGTTACAGTTTGGGCCTTATATATTTATTTATATAGTGGCAGGGGTCTTTAAAACCTACACTGCTCAAGAAAGCAAGACCAGCTGAGTCAGCTCCTGGTCAGCTGAGTAATAGGGTCTTGATGACAAATGAATTTCTATCAATTGTAATCAGTGACATTCAAACACAAATTCAGCCTACACAGACCAGTGTTTCATATTTTTGCTTAGTTGCACTAAAGGAAATCTTCTCATGCTGCTGATGTATCCTGTGTGTGATTTTCCTTTCTGGATGATATGTGGTTCCAGACCTAAAGAACTGAAGTGCCTTTACCTTGCCTTGTTTGACTACATGGGACACCGCTTCACGGCTGCCTGTCTCCAAACCTTGGTAAGCCCAAGGCTCAAAGCCCAGCTTGTCACAGTAATATGAGGCAGCCTGTCGGAGACAGAATGATTTGTATTCAACAGAAAAACATGGACATTTCTTTTTCATGGTGCGTTGTTGAGTTTGAATTAGGCATAACTGCAACACGTTGGCTGTGTGATAGCGCCATCTCCTGGTCATTAGTGAAGTTTGACTTCATTTGAAATTGGTTTGTAGACTGGGACTTTACATGCTGTGTTCCCTCCACCCCTCAGGAGAACCAATAGTCTTGCCACCCCAAATGCCCCCCCCCCAAAAGTAACCATATGCTCCTCAAAGAGTATAAGACAACAAGCAGTTATGACTTAACATACCTGTTTTGCATTTCCAACCCAGAAAGTTAAATGATCGAAGCAGAGGAACCTGCCCTGCTCATGCTGAGCAGAGAGAGAAATAAAAAATAGGGGTTTAATAAACAAATCATTGGTGGAAGTAGTTTTTTTTAAGTTGTAATTACATATTCAAGTGTGCCTAAAATGAAAGACAATGGGTAACAAAATTAATAAAAAGCCTGGTTTGGGTGCTGTGGCTTTCTGCTAAGCGTTTTCTCTGCCTGATAACAGCATTACTACTAAATAACCTATGTTCAGTAGTACAGTGCATATGATTAGATTACTTACCTTTTCGCCTTTGTCTGTGTATGTTGTCTGTAATCAAAAAAAGCACACCATGAAGTCATTCTATTACAAAGCAAACAGCCGTGCTGAAATACACTGATGAAAAAAAATTTTTTCTGTGTAGATGCAAAGTCTGTGTGACAGCTATAACAGAAAGAAGTCATCAAAAATGATTTGGCAGTGGAGGAGAACTCACCATCCTGCTCCTGGTAACCTGAGCTTACTGTCAGAATGAAACTTGCAATGAACTTCTGAATTTAACAGCTGAGGAGGAAGTCTGTGAACACACGCCCTCCGGTGAGGAGGAGGTTTTGGTTGAAGAAGAGGAGTATGAGGAAGAGGGAGACCACTGGTGCACATCTAATGGCCATCCTCATCATCAGTTCACTGTCAGTTTGGTTCTGTTGACTGTATTGCTTACAATAAATGTCACTTCAAGAAATGTATCTGAGATTAAAATTTTATTTAGAGGGGGATAAAATGCAACAACTGTGAGTTATTTTTCATGGGTTCCCTGCATCACAATGCATCTTTAATAAGCAGATTTAGTTATGAGTATATCCAGGCTGTTTTTCTGCAAAGGTACAAAGAAAACCCCAATTGCAGCTGCATTTTTCTAGAAGAAAAAAAGGAAGCCCACATGTTAACAGTTAGCAATGAGAGGAGGTTCACTCATTCAGGCCCCTCATTGGCTTGCTGGGGTTGAGCTGAGTGAACCATCATGCATCATAAATCCTCCTCAAAAATGTTTTTGTAGTATGCCTTAGTCATGATCACTCCAGACAAAGACTCTTCTTGGAAAAAAAAATGCAGTTGTCTTATAGCACCTTTATAAAGATTCATTTATACAAACCTCACTGAGATTATTTTAAAACCCATCATGGAATCTGTGCAGCGCCAACCACAGTCCAAGCAGGAAAAGTTTCTCCTCAGTCCCAGCACCAGACACTACATTTCTTTAACAAAAGCAACAGACTGAGTCACTCCATACAGTTATCAGTAGACCCAAGGACCTGGTTTCCTCACTGGTTAAAGAATTAGTAGGTGAAAAACAAGTGTGAGAAGACAGAAGCATAATCAGATCACCACAGTTCATGTGAACCTGTCCAGTAACCTGTCAGCCTCTATGCTTTGAGTGCTAAAAGGCAAACTACTGCCCCTACTCCAGTGAAAGCTAAGACTTTAATGTAGTATCAGTTATTTTATTTCAAATTTAATGTGCTGAAGCACAAAGCCTGAAGAAGGGAAATGTGTATCTGTCCAAAAAATGTACTTATGTTATTAATTGAATAAAGGTGTTCAGTTATGTTCGATTCACGTTAGACACATGTAGCATCTGTGATTACTTGATTGTAATAAACTGATGACAATGATAACTGTCGTGTTTTTTTTTTTTTATCTTTTATGTCTGGCATCAGCAATTCTCCAGAATCAATTATGCAAGTGTATTTTATATATTTTAAATACTGTTGGCTACTTTAAAGAATGAAAATATGGTAACTCTCAGACATATGATTCAGGTTGTTACCCAGACACTTGGCATTAAACATGATCTCAACAAAAGGCTCATTGGAGGGCAACTGTGTTCACAGGAATCTGGGTCACTGTCTTGACTAAAGCTGTTCTTCATATTTAGTCA
Source organism: Monopterus albus (assembly GCF_001952655.1). Taxonomy (NCBI): domain Eukaryota; kingdom Metazoa; phylum Chordata; class Actinopteri; order Synbranchiformes; family Synbranchidae; genus Monopterus; species Monopterus albus. The sequence goes on along the minus strand of NW_018127892.1, from coordinate 4,871,966 downwards.
AGTCCTTCATAGAAGACATGTTGATGAACAGCCTGGCTTGACTCATGCAGATTTGTTAGTTGTGTGTTACGGCTCTGCATTCCACTAACAGCTTACAGTCCACTAATGGGAATTTCAAACCTGCCCCTCAGCACCCTCACTGCAACTGTCCCTGAAGGTCTTTGTTTTTCATACTGTTACCAGGAGACTCACTGTTGTCATGGGATGCAACTACACACATGCAGACAGAAGAACACAACACGGTGGATTAAATAATTACTGTGACGTCTCATAAGTGCATCTGTTAGATGTTTGTTCACTGGACAGAGTTGCACTTATACTTCAGTACTGCTTTGCCAGAACAAAAACGGTCTCAAGGATTTTAATGGTTTTATGTTTTTGAAAACCCTGGATGTTGATATAGATTTGATATTTTAATGGGCTGAACCTTCTGTTGCACCACACTGTTTTTATGCACTATTAACATACATCATGTTGCCTTACACTCGATTGTAAGGCTACTGCAAATCCTCTGGTAATCGGCCTCTCTAAGGACAAACACTTGAGTCAATTAGGTCCTTCCCACGCCTGCACTCTTCAAATAATTGTAGTAGCTCAGTTCAAGGGAGCAAAGCAGCTGTCAAGACAAGAAATAAACATGAGTGAATCGTTTTCTGAGACACATCCGCAAATACTGGTCAATGGTGAGCAACAGGAGCAACAGCAGGATGACGCTGCTGCTGCAAATGAGCAGATCTCTCTTGTCAGTTTGGATGATGAGTGTTCGGAGGACAGCGCTGCTGCAGACAAGGAGAGACAAGCAAAAATGCAGTTTGTTTTCCAACAGGTACGTAAGCAGATCAGATCACAAGTGAGTATGAAGGCTCCAAAGAGCAGCATACTGGAGCTAGTGCAGAGAGTCAAAGACAGAGAAATGGAGATTGCGCAGGGTAATAGTGAAGCTAAAGGTCAGGATGTCAGCAGTGCAGAGAAGGAAATAGCAGAGGTGTTGATAGATATGAGCAAAGATGAAATGGATCTAAAGGAGCAGGAGCTGTGTGCAATTTTTGAGAAAAAGCTTGAGACTAGTGAAAAAGCCTTACGGGACAAGTTTGAGGAACAGATTTCTCAGGTGCGTAAAGAAATGCAGGCCTACACTGACCAGGCTCTGAAAGGCTTGGAGTGTAAGATGCAGAGCTGGCAGTCCCACGGTCTACAACAGACACATCCCAAAGAACAGCAAGCTGGAAAAGGCCCAGACAAGAAGCAAAAGCTTTTGGCAGCTCCTTCACTGGCATCCAGAAAAGGAAGAGCACTAACTCGGACCATGACCACCATCGTCCCTAAGACCTGTACTCCTGTCATCATTGGCCCACGTGCCAAATCAGAAACAAGTGCTCGACTCGTGCTGAGGGATCCAGGGCTCAAGCCCTACCAGAACCGTAAGCCTCTCCCCCCTGCCTGCACCCCACTGCATCAGCGCAAAAAGCCTGTCTGGGAAAAAGCTAAGGCAGGGGACTGACTCAGCTTGAAAGACAAAGGAAATGTTCATCATTATTAATGCTGAAGACCTGTTAACTTGGCAGGACCATGAGCATGGTGATCAAATTGCCACAGCTGTTATTGCTTATTACCTGTGACCATTAATGTATCAGCTACATTGCTGTCCAGTTTATGATTTGCTGAGGGGTGTGGGGGGTGAGGGTTCAGTCAGCCATATTACTAGCTTTCTGCAGAAATAAAAGGTACTTTTGAAAATTGTAATTATAAATGGTAAAAATAATAAAGTATCTTGTGAAAGTTTAAAAATAGATTTCCTATTCACTTTAATGTAGACGGTGTATCTGTGTGTCATTCTTTAAACGAGTGAAGACTTCACACAACTCTAGTTGGTGGTCATAATCCACCAGGCTTCAACCAAGACAGCAACTTGATATGAAAGTCCAGATTAAATGATATATGCAAGGTTTCGGATTTAGTGAAAATGGTTTTATTTGCTGATGACACTACCGTATGGGCATCGGGTGAAATGCTTTTATTGATGATTTAGAACAGAATTGATCAGCACATTTTATTCTTCTCCTTGGATCAAAGTGTATCAATGGACAGGAAGCTGTGATGTCATTAACTGTATGCATCTTTTTCAGTCTGCGATTGGCCGGAGGGTGCAGCCAGTGGGAGCTCAAGGGTCAATGCAGGCTCTGCCCCAGACTCACCTAGAGCAAGACAGAGTTATAACTCTTAACTAGAGCTGTTTCTGCTCCTGCAGGGTGATGTGATGATAACGTTGCTTTTTGGAACCTGCTCTGTTTCTTTTAACAGTGGTTTTGCTATCATTACTTTAATTGTAGAGATTCAGGAAAACAAAAGGTTAGCTTCTGAGAGAGTTCAGAATAAATGTAATGTCATGCTTCTCTGAGTCAGAAGGAAAGCAAAGATTAGGCCTGGGTAGGTAGCCTCAGCCTGCAGCCCAAGCCTAATCTTTGACTCAGAGAAGCACGACAAACCATTTGACTGACATTACATTTATTCTGAACTCTTTCAGAGGCTAAACCCTTGCCCCGGTAACAACTTCTTGTTCCCTGAATGTGTACCACAGAGAAGGTGATACGGGAAATGCAGATTAAAATAAAGTGAGCTTATCCTTGAAGTGGTCTGAAGCACAGTCAAGTGAACTGGTAGACTGAAGTGGAGTAGACAGAGTAGAACAGTTGAGTCCAGTAGAGTGGACTTTTTTGATTTAGTGGGATATAAGACTGCTGTGTTTTTGTATAAAGCCAGGAACAATTTATTACCTGGTGGAATTCAAAAACTATTTAATGAAAGGGAAGGGGGATACAATTTAAGGGGTCAGTTAAATTTAAAAATTCATGCTATACGTACAACCAAAAAAAGATTTTGTATTTCCATAAGTGGGGTAAAACTATGGAATAATTTAAGTGTGGACATAAAAAATAGTAATAGAATTGATGAGTTTAAACATAAATATAAAGGTATGTGTCAATCAAGATATATGCAAGAACAGGCTTAATGATTAATTAGATGGAACATTGTGGGTGTGGGGTAAGAATGTTAACACTGTAATAATTCTTTAGTATATTACTTGTGTGGTGTAGAAGAGAATTATTTATGTAGAGATACTGCTTGCAAACCAATGATGGTAAGATGATGTCATGGGGTAGGACTGGATAAGTCTGACTTCTTCCTACTCCATTCCAGCATGTACTGGTATAAGCACATTGATATTGGATTATGTGTAAAATTATGTGTGTTGTCATATCAACTGTCTTTACATGCTTGAAAGAATAAATCAAATCAAATCAAATCAAATCAAGGCATTCAATATAAACATCATATTTAAAAGCTCTTTGTCCCTGTACTGGTTTGCTGGTATGGGCTAGTGTTAATCACTAGTGAGCCTTCTAGCAGTGTTGTGGACCTAATTACAATCAATTGTAAATACATGTAAATGGGGCTGCTTAAAAAAGCCCCTGGAGGCCAATTACTGATATGTGATACTGGGCAATACAAATAAAATTTGAGCTGACTAGATATGATACTTGGAGCCAATCCCAGCCAACACTGGACAAGAAGCAGGGAACACCCTGGGCAGGTCACCAGTCTGTGGAAATACAAAGAGAAAATTTCAGGAGATACACTCTTCATTTCTTCATTTAAGTATACTGAAGGCTCATGAGACTTTCAGAGACGCTTTGTGGATTTTGACACCCATCACTTACAGTGAAATTCCATTTAGGAAGGGATCTTTGCCACTTGTATGGTAAGGAGGAACTAAATCAGCAGCCAGTAACCTTATTACTGTAATGTACATATATATGGGCATATATATACAGTATATATATATATGTCAGTGTGATTTACAAAAGCCTTGAAAACTGTAGTCACCATCAAATGAAAACTCTCACTCTGTACATTATGTTACAGTCGTGGCCCCAGGGGGAGAAGCTATTTTGGTAATCGTACAACTTGACCAACAGATGGCAGCAGTACATTTATTTGGCTTCACAAGAATCCCGCCCAGATGAATACAACTGCTGTGTCACCTTTGCACCTTGCAGAGCAATGAAGCAGATTTATAAGCAAAGCTGTAGCTGTAAAGGAGCAACATGGCAACATGATTTGTCCGGGGCAGCACTTGTCTAAAAATTCGATACACAAGCACCAATTTACATTTGCTGCATAGCTATCCACTAATTAGTGTGCCCTGCATAATCAGAATCAGAATCAGAATCAGTTTTATTGGCCAGCTGTGATGGACACACAAGGAATTTGACTCTGGTACATCAGCTCTCAATGTGAAAACAGTAAACTAGCATAAGGCTGTGTAATATAACAAAATAAGCAGTATTAACAGCAACATTGACAGCAACAAACAGTGCAAACAATGCAGAATAAGCAGTATAAACAGACAGTAAACAATGCAGACAACAAGGAATGTTCATTGAAATAAGATAAATCGGAATAAGGGAT
>NW_018127892.1:4842469-4867052 GCF_001952655.1 Monopterus albus | reverse complement strand
ACTTCAGGTCCTGGGAGATAGTGGAGCCCAGGAACTTGTAGGACTTCACTGCTGATACAGTCCTGCCAAGTATGGTGAAGGGGGTGTTCTTCCTGAAGTCCACTGTCATAATGATTGGAATGGTAAATGGACTGTATTTATATAGCACATATTTCACACTGGCACCAGTCAAACCACCGGGAGCAATTTGCGGTTCAGTGTCTTGCTCAGGGACACTTAGGCATGTGGGGAGACCAGGAGTCGAACCACCAACTTGCTGGTCAGAAGACGACTGCCCTACCTCGTAACCCACAGCCACCCCAAAGCCTCCTGCTATTTACAAAACTGGATAATATCACATTTATGATAGGACTGTGTAGAGTACCTACCTGACCCATAAGGTCACCTGGCAGTAGACTTAAGTGCCCACCTTCCCTTTCTGAAACCTACAGTCTGCTGCTCCCCAGTGGCTCAATAGCGAAGGGCTGCTTTGTGCCAGGAAAGAACATGTCACTATATGAATGTAAGCAAGACAATGAGGAAAAAAGGCTTTGATGTGCAAAACCTTTCTATACAATTTTTGCATTCCTTGTTACTTCCTATTGTTTTCTTTGTTGTTGTTCCCTAATGGCAGATTTTTTAAAATATAATTTTGCATAATCTGAAATGTGTATCTTAACCCTTGTGTTCTGTTAAATGCTTGAACAAGCACAAAACTCACTACATGTACCAATATTGGCTGACAGAACTTTAGATGTTTGATATATCCTTGTTGCTCCTGCAAACATATATAAATTTCCAGCTTATGGTGAGAGTTAGTAAGGCTTCAAATGCACATCAGCAACATTACAAAACTGACATCTTACCATATTTATCAAAGAGTGCTTGTTCCCTGTTTACACCTCGTATGGTGTAGGTGTGACGTGGTGATATAAACCCTGAGCACCTGAGTGCTTCCAGCAGCTGAACTGGCACTGGGACCAGCCACAGAAAGGAGATGCATTTAGCCGTGAAGCAGGCACAGGAGCCGGGCGGGCCTTTCACAATGGCTGGGATAGAGGAGGATGTGAAGAGGAGCTTTGTGTCTAAGGGATGATTAGCCCTGAGGAACCATATCCGGAGGCTACAAGAGGCCAGCACATTCAAGTTTGGCCAAGCCACGCTGTCCTCGGAAGCAGCATCTCTTGCCTAAAGATAACCACCAGCAGCAGGGCTCATTACTATGCAACAGGACTCTGGATGGACAAACAGACAGACAGATAGAAAGATAATATATTTTCACACCAGTGCCACATACTGTATGTTAGAAGTTTAACCAGTCTTTTATTATATTTCTTTATACGTTTCACAGTTGACTGAAACCTTTTCAGTAACCCAGTTAGATACAGTTAGTGCTGAAATGGGTGGAGTGGACATTACCATGAACAACAGCAAATAATTATGACAAAGAGGTGGCCTCCATTTGAAAGCCCTGTTTTCCTAATCACCTCTTAGAATGTGGCAAAGATAACACCATTACCATGAAACACTGATCTCATGTAAAGGCCACATTTTTCTAGGCTGTTGTTCACAAGATGTGGACAAATACAGTCAGAGGACATGTCTAGGTTCAACTAAACAGATTACTGAGGCAAGCTGAGTTCAGTAGTGACTCCTGAGCAGACTTAGAAGCAATTTACAGTCATTATGTGGGGACAAGTTCAAGAGGGAGAGTGCAATGTTGCTGGGTATTGGACGGTCAAGTGGCCACTTTTGTGAGGCACAATTAGAAATGTAATGCCCTATCATTTGTGAGACCTTAGCGATAAGATCTGTGGGATTTTGGCTTTCTTTCCAAGGTCTGCAGAGTTCCATTTATCTTTATCAGCACAGATTCAAGCAAAGGGAAAGGGACATAAAGCTGAATGTGGCAGAGAATGCAGAAAAACGGGCTTTGGCTTGTTTTCTTTACACACTGCAAAAGAAGGGCAACCTCTGTGAGACTTGTTTATACTTTTATTCCACTTAGTTCTTACAGGCAGTATTTTATATTTATACTAATAATTCATTTTATTATTGTTTAATTTGACATGTATTGTCCTGATTAAACATTTCAAATAGTGAAAAATGTCAACCACTATTTTTCAAATACCAAGATGACATAATCATTTCCTTGTTTTGTCAGGCCAACAGGAGGAGGAGGTTAGACAGAAAAGAACAAATAAAACCTACATTTGCAAGGTGTTTACATTGTAAAGAAAAACTGAAACACGGTAAACATTAGTGGGAGGGACTTTTTTCACAAAGGGAAGCTTCTTTGTTCAAGGTTTCTGCGTCAGGTTGGGGTGACTTATTTTGATGGATCAAAAGCTCTGTTGTCTAGACTGGTGCTGGGCTCTTTTTCAGACACTTTAGGTTATTAACAGCACAGTGTAAATCTTAATCCTCTGAATAGTTGCCCATCACAAATCTGTCAATCCTTCACCGAGCATGAATGGGACTTAAAAACAAGGTTCTTCAAACAAGCTCCTACCTGTTCACTTACTATGACTGTTTTCCTACTGAGTTTTCTCTGGATTTATCAGGAACATCGGCATCCAAGATGTGTGTGTGATGAGATGATACATAAAGCATGTGTAAAATACAAACGCAAATAAACTGTAACAGATTGATACTACTTACTCAACCCTTAACTAAAAGAGAGAGCAAGCCACTACCCTACAAATGACAGATTCATCCTCTATAGCCTATGGGAACCATATACAACCATATACAGGCCTGAGAATGTACAGCACACGGCAACAATATATCTATAAACTTCTGGCATAAGGAGTTAATATGAGTTACACATACAACTTGTGACAGACTGTTCAGAGTGTAGCTTCCTCTTGCCGAGTGTTGGGGGGATTGAGTCCAGCCCTCACCCCCACCCTCTACAGTATAAGCTGTATAGCAAATGGATGTGGCTACATTTAGAGCAATAGTTCTAAACTTTGGGAGAGTGACTTTAGTTGTGACAGCAGAATCAGACTAGCTGTTTCCCACTCTTTCAAGCCACTTTAGTTGTGACAGCAGAATCAGACTTGCTGTTTTCCACTCTTTCAAGTTTTTATGCTAAGCAAAGCAAAATGCTACTAATACAGTAGATGCCTCCAGCTTCAGTCTGAACTGATTTGTGAGTATTTGTGTCTAACTCTTTGCTATAAAGCTAATAAGCATATAAGCAGAGAAGAAGAACACACACACACACACACACATACACACACACACACACACACACACACACCCTTCTACTCACCTACTCAACCACCCACCCAAACATACACTCACACACAGGGACAAATGCAGTCCACACTTCAGCACCCTCATCAACTCCACCAAGTCCTCTTCCCTAAGTCTTCTGACTCTGATAGATCCTTTGTGCTCCAGATTCACAGGTGAGGCAGACAGACAGGCAGGCAGGGAGAGACCCACCCAGTGACCCTTTTGATCTTTCAGAGAAAGGTTTGGGGCAGATGATAAGTGATGCCCTCACCCTCCTCCTTCTCCACCTTCTGCCTCACTCTGTGCCCTGAGGTAAACCAGCTAATGGATAGGTTCTATGGAAAGATAATTTCCCTTACTGCATCTTTTGTCATATATATTTCCAGCCTAATGCTGTTTGATTAAGGACTCATTATAGGAATGGGCAGCTGTGTGTGTGTTATAGTCTAGCAACAGGTGGATGGATACTATAGAAAAAGTAGGGCTAATGTTGACATCCCAAGGAATGTGTCTGATCTTTGTTTACATGTGCATATGAGCACACACACACACACACAATAGAGTGCATTTGTTGCTGCGTGGGTGGGATGACCGAACAGCAGGGAGATCTGAGGAGAGGCGAGCAGTTGTGTTTTGGTTCCGACGTCCCATTTGGGTGTGGCAGCTCACACTGATGACAACACCCTGTTGCAGCTACCTGTGTAACTGTTTAAAAGTGTTGCACTTTTAGTTTGGAGGTGCAGACTGATGGCGTTACCAGTAGGATTAAATGATACACCTAGTAATAGAGTGTACTATGCTTTTCTTACTGCCAACAATAAGAACATTTAACTGATCCAGCCAGTCTGTGCAACCAAAGTCTGATACATCTCATTCGTCTGTGCCATAGAGCTCCATTGTTGTTAAGTCCTGGTGTTTTCATGGGATTGTTGACAATAACAGAAAATATAGAATATCTCCATCCTTATATTTTATGATGGAAGAATACCAGTAGCTCTGTCTGTGGCAATTAAATATTGTTCCTTGAAAAATTACAGCAGAAAAGTTGAAAATTCAAACTGTGACCTTTGCATATCACAAGAAATACACAAAGTGCAAGTCAGTAAATCAGAGTCATAATCTGATGGAAAAATACAGTAGATGAGTTTATGTACCTCAAATTTATGTCATGGAGGTACTTGCACAATTAATAGCATGTAGTATTGTGGACCTACAGCATGCAAAAGGCTGCAGGGTGTTTTTTTACTAGAGGTGATAGCTGTTGGTCAGAAGAAACCCAGCTGATACATTTATGGGAAAGTTCATGTTTTAGTCTCTTGATAATGGGGGAAAGTGATTCTAATGGGCCAGTGGATGGTTGAGCTCCCACTCAGTCTGATGAAAGCACTGTGAAGCTGACACACAAACATAAACAGGTCACAAAGGCCACACACAAACACAGACAACATCTATGTGCATTCAGAAGCTGATGCAGTTGTTTTTGTGTTGGCTGTGGCCTCTGTGTACCCATGGTGCTTTGCTCAGCTGGTATTCTGGGTGAGTTATCGGAAAGCGGCCTTGCCGGCTAAGAGCATGAGACAGGCTGTCGGCCCAGCTCATCTCAGTAACAACAACAAGTCTGGCCAGTCCAGCATGCATGACTGACTCCACCCTGTTGCCACTGTCTTACTGTCAATGTCTTATCAAAGCTTTTCTGTCAAGATAAACCAGATATAAGAATAAGACATTCTTCTGTTATGGTACTATATTGTCAAATGATGTAGTAAAACACTATGTTATAGGTTTCACTGTGTCTGGTACATTAAACTAAACTGTCCTTGAAAAGCTCTACTTATAAATCCTTCCTAGTCACCTCTGACTGACCTATATGAAGATGAACTGTGTGTGAAGTCATCCTGTTTTCTGTTTGTCTGTGCTGAGGCCCTCACATCCATCACAATGACCATTCTTTGATCTCTGAAACACCAGTGCGGTCAAACCTGCTACCATTTCGGCAGGGTGGACAATAAGTAACACATGATCTCTCACACACAACGATGATATGAATCAGGAGGCTTCACATTCTTGCCACTGCACACGTGTTGTTACTTTAAGATGGGATACAAGACGAGCTCCTGTATCTATGATTTTGCCTTCAACTTCCTCACCTCGTTGACAGTTTCTCCTCTGGCGGTCTTCTGCTCTGTGCGCTGAGGGATCTGCAATCAGACACACTCCTCCCAACACCACCCTCCACCAGCCCCGCCTTACACCCCAACAACCGCTCTAACTGCAGCCTCTTGTCAGTGAAGACAAATATTGACTTGTTCGGTGGCCCAGCTTCTGCCAGGATTAGAGCTTCACTTCCCCCCCGCTGCCGCCATCTCTAAACGGTGATTATGTCCAACAGAGCTCATTACTGTCAAATCAAAGGATCTCTCAGAAGAGTCACTCATTGGTAATGAGACTGTTTTTCTGTGAACATGTGGGTCTTTGTTGACTTTACCTCCTGTAGTCTGAGCTTTCTTTGAAAATTGAAATTGTTGTACATGAAGTGCAAGTATTTTAAAATGGGTTTAACTTGCCCATTTAAATAAAAAACACTACTTTGAATACTTGGGTGGTGCCTTCTTTTACTGGTTATAAATGAATACAATCTTTTACACTTATTGTAAGCCACAGGATTGTGTCATTAAATAGTTAAAGCACCACATCTGATTGAAGTCATGACTTGAGTATCGAATACACACTCTCAGGATGAGAGTCCTTTGCATAATCCAGTTACAGTCTGGAGAGTGGCTGTGAATCAACAGAGATTAGAGGTCTATTAGTCTGAAGGTGGAAATCAAAAGAAAGGTATTCATGGATAAGCTTTAACCCTCTGTAGATACTTAACACTGAAAAAACAGGATAATGCAATGAAACTGAGGTGAAACTACAAGTTTAACTAGAGAATTTCAAAAGACCCTGTTTTGTGCAAATATTTGCATTTGGTATTAGAATATTCTTGACTTTCTCTCTTCTCCACCTTTTCAAAGAAAAAGTACAACTTGAGTTTTCACACACTCTCAATGAATCTAAGAGATCTGGCACACAGCACACATCTTTAATACAGTAGTTAGTTACATTGATGTCAAAAAAATAAAACATATACATCAAATTGGAACAATTATAAAGTTCCTTTGTTCCCTTTAGTGCCGTGACTACACTGAACCCCCACCCCCCACCCCTACTCGCCCTGTTGTCAGTCCCAGTAACATTTGTGCCATCTGCCTGTCTACCCCCATCTCCTCTCCACAAACTACATAATTAAGCTGCAACACCTTTCTTCCTCCTACAGCACCCCGCCACAGTCCAAGCGTCTACCTTCTCAAACAACAAACCTTTTCAAGAGGACACTGCTGTGTTTTAGTTCCCTGCTCACACATTTTTAACAAGTGCTTCTACAACAAAATAGCAATATATCTGAACAAAGAAACAGGATATGGTATGAAAATACTGTACAGCTTTATGTTTCATCCAGTGTACACAGATTTCAATTCAAATTAATTCACAGTTCCTCCAGAGCAGTGTGGGTGTGTGTTTCAAATCACAATTCTGCCCTCTTTTCTGATACAAATGAGAATTTTTGCAGAGTAGACCAAAACAGAAGAAATAGACTTTTTTCTCTGAGAATTTGAGGAGCAAAGCAGCTACAGAGCTCAGCCCTCTGGCTGCAGGACATGCAGAGCATCCCACTGTAGAACAGGAGGAACATACAATGGATTTCATGACGGTGAGCAGTGTCTATTCAAAGTTGATCACCTCATCTTACCAGCTTTGAACAATGGACACGTATAGTCTGTGTTTTTACAACTGTTCCAGAGGTGGCAGCTGGGACTGTCCCGCAGCCCTGCTCCACCTTTCCTTTCACTGTTTACACCTTGGTGGCCAGAGACTGAACTTCTGACTTCTGAGTCTGGGCACTGAGCGTGGATGACATGGAGCTCATCTGGCCATGCATAGCCTTTTTCAGGTTGAGTAGGCACAGGCACTGGGATCGAAAGCGAAGGTCAAAGAAGGCATACAAGAATGGGTTGAGGCAGCTGTTGATGTAGGCCAAGCAGGTGGCGTAGGGGTGAGCCAGCAGCAGGAAGCGAAGGAACCCACAGGAGCTCGGAGCCAGGTTCAGATAGGAGAGCGCGTCCATGCTCTTCAGCACATGGAAGGGAGTCCAGCAGATGGCAAACACCACGACCAGGGTGGTGATGATCTTCAGCAAGCGCTTCTTCTTCTGGTCCTCCTTGCGCAGGTTGTTGAAGTGGCGTGTGACAGTGCAGCCAATGAAGCAGTAGAAGATGGTCATGGCCAAGAAAGGTAGGAGAAACCCCAAAGCAGAGGAGGACAGGCTGAGTCCTGCTATCCAGAGAAACTCATGCCTCTGGTTCATGGTCACCAGGCTGAAGTCCATGGCACATGTGGTCCGGTTGCTGTTTTGGTCATTCACAGTGGTGCGAAAGAGCAGCGTGGGCACAGCCAGTAGGCCGGACAGGAGCCAAATAGCACCCAAAGACACCAGCATGGTGCCCCGTGAGCGCAGCCTGCTGCTGGACAGCGAGTGCACGATGGCCAGGTAGCGGTCAAAGCTCAGGCAGGTGAGGCAGAAAACACTGGCATACATGTTGACCAGAACAACATAGCTGCTGATCTTGCACAGAGCCACACCAAAGGGCCAGTGGTAGCCCAGTGCTGTGTACACAGCCCAGAGAGGTAGGGTTACAACAAATGTGAGGTCAGCAAGGGCCAGGTTTCCTATGTAGACATCTGCAGCCCGGCGCTTAGACTTGGATCTCCAGACAGTGAAGATGACCACGCCATTACCTGACAGGCCCAGGATGAAGATCAGCATGTAGAAGACTGGAATGAGGGAGTATGATGGCTCCCACTCAGAGAAGTCACAGGCAGTCTCATTGTCTTCATAATAGTCATAGTTATCAACATATTCCCCAGTGGTGGGCTCCATGCTGCAATGGAAAAGACAGAAAATAATAATAACAATAATTTTAAAAAATCCTTAGTTTTCAGGGAGAAACAAAGAGTCCTGTACAGGTCCGAGGCTTCGGGGGAGAATCAAAGCAAAAATCGGTGAACTACAGGAGCTGGAGGTTCTGCTGATGGGAACTGGAGGAGAGAACAGACCGTGTGTGAGTGAGTGACTGGCTGCCTTTTTAAACTCGGCCCCCCGCACTCCTGGTTCCCTCCCAGGACGATCCCTCAGCCCACTCCTCCCGTCCCCAGCAAAACATCTCTTCGCGCTCCCCCGCCTCCTCTCCCTCACCCCGATACGCTCCCCCCAGAGAAAGGTCAAATCCTCATTAGGAACGTAGCATGTCTGGAATTGCAGGAGAAGGTCTAAATTCAGAAAGTTTCAAAATAAGGAATGGTAGACCCGCGACCTGACGGCGAGGCCCGGTCTAATGCATCAAAGACACAAACCACTTTATCTGGTTTTCATTTCTTCTGCTCGGTTGTTGCGATGAAAACCAAAAATAAATACGCAAAGGGATCTAACTGGAAACTGCGCAAGTTTTCTCTTGCTAATAATAATACTATAGGCGAAATGAATATGATAATAACAACATTTCAATCAATAACTATCAATTGCACCATATAAGATGCCGACTGATCTCCTCTCTCCTTTTTTGCCTTGTGCGAAAACTTTAACTTTGATTGGAAATAAAAACGTAGCCTGATTTTTAGTTTGCGAGGAAAGGTGCGCTCCGGACATGTAAGGAACATGTAAGGAACATGTAAGGAACATGTCTGAACATTTCAACTTTTCTCGTTATACATCACAATCAGCCAAGTTAAAGGGCTGTTAAAAAGTGCAAACTACCAGATGGGTCACGCTTTAGTCTTTTCTTCTCGGCAATCGCGGTAAAATAAAGTTTATTGGCTGTTTCTGTGTCTTATGGTTTTGTTGATAGATGGTGAGTTGTTTCGAAATGCGAATGTAAATAGATTGACAGTGAAATGCAAAGTGAAGATAAATGTCAGTTCCAGGGTTTTGGACATTTACTTCTGGAGGCTGGGGATTAATTTCCATGATAAAAGGACAAGCAAACATACCGGTGTGAAACAAAAACAAAAGGAAACGTCGCATTGACACCAGCATTTCTAAATCCTTTCCACTGGACCTGTTCCTTACATGCTTATTTAAGGTAACTTGGCTGCAGAGTATAGGTGAGCAAATGATCCATTTTATACTATGAGAAAATGTGCAAATTAGATATTTGCACATTTTTTCATATTCCATATGTGGTATCTGTACTATTTTATGAACAGCAATAGGAGCATAGCCCCTGTGAAGAAGTCACTGAAAAACCACAGATAAGATAAGGACACACTGTCCAAAAAAGTTCAAAAACCTAAGAATCTTTATTATCCACTCAAGTTTCCAGATCACATCTTATGTAATATCAAAACAGAGATGTGATATGGAAATGTTTGTCTTGGGAGTTTAAGTTCCTGTTTCTTGTAGCATGTGATGAGTGGACAATAAATGCACTGAAGAGCATTTTGAAGCCTCTCTGTGACTTTATCTGTAGTTTTTTAATGTCTAAAAAAGGGACACATATGGTTTGTTTTGGGGGTTTTAAAGTGATGTATTGATATTGTTTTATTAACAAGAAATCAATTAGATTAGTAACTGCATGCTCATGAAAACTGATTTTTTTTTTATTAACAAGAAATCTGGGAAAAACTTTAAAAAATGTTTGAGGGTTGTTAATGCCCAACCTAAAGATACAAACTGTGCACAATGGAATCCTGCTTTTCAGAGAACAGTCATCTGATAAACTATTTAAGCAGCTCACTCAATATGTTCTTTGTCAACCTGCAGTGGACTCCAAACCCGCCTAAAGGAATTACTTTCGGTGGGACAAACGGGCAGACAATTGTGAGCGGTGCTGAACATTATTTACAGCAGGTTTACTTTAGTTAATCTGTCAAAAACAGGCCTTGTAATGGTGATAACTGGGAGCCGCTGCATGGATCCTCTCAGTGGATTATTATACTGTAAATACACAGACTGTGATGAGAGGTACAGCTTTCTGGATGACAGCTTATCAGCCTGCAGTGAGTGACTGGTGATTGTGCTACATATAAAGCCAGCTGAGGGGAGTCCGACATGACAGACTCTTTATCCTTCTTTCAGCAATAAAATGTTGGCACCCACTTTTTTCTCTGTGGAGACACAACTGCCGCACTGCATGCCAGGTGAGAAACACTCTGCTCTGCTTATATGATTTTATTTTTGTGTTTGAAATAGAGAAAGAGAGGATAAAACAGTGAAAGCGGTGTTGTACATCTTGCAGCCTCCTCCTTAGACTGGAAACACTAAAAATGTACCATGCTTATTCTGCTCTGACTTGATTGTCAACCTCAAGCAGCCAAGCATTCACACAAACACACACACCAGGTGGGTCCCACCTCTACTTTATTCCCCAGGGAGAGGATTTGCTGCCTGCTGTTTCTAGGCATGGCATCCCTTAGACAAATAAATTTGCAAATTTAAAAAATAAAGGCAAGCAGATAAGAAACAGATGGTCAGATTAGACTTGGATATCTTCAGAGGACCTCCTCACTTGTAGCCTTTATAGGTGCCAAGATAAAGTCCCATTGCTGATCCTGTTGGAAGTTTTATGAGGGGTGGAGGGGCGGAGGTTGATTGTCAGCGGGGAATGAAGATTTGCTTACATTTCTTTCCAAATAAAATATGTGTAAAATTCATTTCACTGTCATTTTTGGATATGATTGTATGCTTTTATTTTGTAGTATTTTCAAGTTACCTTGCCACCCACAGCTGCACTGTATCACAGGGCTTTCTTTTTCTCAGGCCTGGAACATGTGTTCCTGCCACAGCTGTGGCTGCTTTTGATCTGCTGCTGTAAAGACCCCGCTGCTGTGATATGACTCACTCTGACTCTCATTATGTTTTTATATAGACAAAATGTGGCCATTCAATTGGAAGTTATCATACGTTCACTGGAGTCAGTGACAGGCAACTTGGAGGATGTTTGCAATGGACACATGTCAGCTCCAGTCAGGTCAAAGGAGGAGATAAGTGACTGAAGGTGTAATCTGTGACCTGGGGTTTCTTTGAAGTGTAAAGATTGTTGGCAGCAACAGATCTTCCCCCCTTTCTTGTTGTGTGGCTAAAATAGCAAAACCAGGCCCCTCAGAGGATGCTGAGGGACCCAGGCCCCAGAGCAAAAGGGCTGAGCATCATGGTGTGGAATCAAACCAGACATGAAGTGGGTTTTTGAAAAAACATCATACAGAATAAACTTGTGTTTTTATTGACTCACTCTCGTGCTGACAGTGAGCCACAACCATGGAGCTTTCGCATCAGCTTGCTAAATGCCGACTCTGCTGTGTCAGACGACATCGCACTCCCGTGCCACGGAGCCAGCGCCACACCCTCACTTGTGCAAGGGCACTGCTCCTGCTGAGAGGACTGCTAAATGGCAGAGCATCACAACAATCTGCAGGTTACCGGAGGATCACTGGCTGTAATGCGTCTGCTACTCTAGCGTGACTGTGTGCTTCAGTGTGTCTTTTTTTTTTCAGTGCAATAAAAATGAACCAACACAGCAAAGCACAAAAATAACTTAGATTTAAATGGGAAGTCCTTTAAATATTTTCCAGAGGGTGTTGTACTATAATGGATGTGCCTAATGAAACCCTTAAGATCGAGGTCAGCCATATCACAAACAGCTATCTTTTCCCCACATCTGCCTGTGCCTATTGTTTCATTTTTGTCACTCCAAGCACTTCTCTCTTAATGGGCCTGTTGATAAAGTGTTTATTATTATTATTATTACTGCTATTTCAGCATTATTTTTGCATTAGATTGAAGCAACAGATGCAAATTATTTTTGTTTTTATTGCAAGCCTGGAAGAACATGTTCCCTGTTAAGAGATTTTAGTGTTTTAGTCCTGTATTGTCTCCTATAATCATATAACCTCTGCTGCAGATAAACTACTCTGAAAAGAAACTGGCTACTTCACCAAGTGTACACATCAAAGTCAGTTTACTACTGTAGGACAGTACTGTTGCATTTGAGGAAAAACATTGTTTAAAGCCTTTTGTGGCTGCAGAAGAAACTCAGTCCAAACTGTCAGCAGCTGAGTTGCAACGTGGTTCTGCTGCATCAGTTCATCAAGAGTTTAACAGTATCACAAGAGTGTACTGCCGAAGTAGTGAAGTACTTCAGTGCAGTAAGAGCTTGTCACTTAATTTATTTTTTGTTTATTATCACTTGGTTGGGCTAGCCCTTACTACACAGGAACGTCAAACCGTGACGTCACCTGATATGCCAGCTTTGGAGCTGACCATAACAATAGTCAGAACATGAAGAAAATCAATGTGTGTGGCTGTTGATTAGTGGTGTGTATCTAAGAACATCTTGATATGACATCTAGTGACATGTCATGACATTACACATAAGAAAATATTATGATTACAATTACGGTTACACATATCATAATAATAACAATAATTCTCCTGCCTGCAAACTTTTTCTATCTAGTTGTCCTTGGCCATATGCACCCTGCAAAAAACTCATGAGAATGACTAAGCATTTGACAGCCTGAGCTAGACAGCCTGGCTCCACTAAACATTTCTAATACAACAAATATCTAACCAATATCTATCTGACTAAAAATTACCTAACAGGTGCTACAGTGTAAGGAGCTAAAGTGGTGTGGATTTACCCATTTCAACTTTGATTCAGTATCAGTGAATGTATGTATCAAAGCAAGGTTTTCCTTGGAAGGCTCAAATGTGGTGGAGGGTTTATCTGCAGCAGAAGTCATGGTGTCTGTGCTTGGGAGACAGTCGGGTTTCTCAGCCATATCAAAACCCAAATAGGGTGCAGCCTGACTACAGCAGTGTTTGCAAGTCAGTTATTGTTGTTGCCATGAGAAACACAATCTTGACTGTTTGTTCACTCATTTAACTTCCTTCTTGGTCAGCAGCATGAAATGTCCCACTTGTTTATATTTCACTTTGAGCCACTACTTTTGTACTTTTTGACTCCTTTTCGTCTTGATTAGGAAGTTTTTAACACTTATACAACAGATTCATTTGGTAATCACAATGTTAAATGTATGCTGACTGACCCGCACTGGTGCAGCTGTCCAGCTGTGCTCTCTGCTCATCCATCCTTTGTCTGTGCATCTCCAGTAGCTTGATCGGGAACAAAGGGGTCACAAGGTGTTTCCCCTCTCCCTCCTCAAGGCCCTGGACCACCCTCATACCCATCCTCTGTCCCCCCCACCACATTGTGTATGTGTGTGTGTGTGTGTGTCAGTGGTCAAAACAGCAGGATCCACAGGATGTGCTATAATGGAACAGTTTATCCTCTGTCAGACTTGTTTTTTTAATAGCTGATTAAGATCAGCTATTTATATAGTAGAGAGCATGATTAAATGATAATATAAATATTATTTATTTTGCCTTAGCACACACATCTTCAGACAGTTCTTGTGTAATTGCAAATATAGCTTAAGACACTGGTTTTCAGATATGATGTGACATCACATTTTTCATATCTTCCCTTTAATTTTAGGTTTCTAAAATGTGTAATTTTTTAATAAACGGTGCAGATGAAAGTCTCACCTGCACTCACTGGGAAGATCAGGGAAGAAACCTTGTAGAAAATGTAGGAAACAATAACACAGGGATACATAAAGAAGCGGAGCTGAGTCTAATGACAGAGAGGATGTAAGGGAAGAAATTAAGTGACAAAGGACAGGTTTGATGAGAGGGTAGCAGCTAACAGGTAGGTCAGTGTAGTAGAGTTAATGACAGGGATTAAGGATCTTTGGGACTGCTGGGATCTCTAGGCTCTGCTAGACTCCATCACTGTCCTCCCATCATCCCAAGAGATCTGCGGGAATCTGACTGTGTTTGGCCCTAAATCTCCTGACAACACAAAAACTGTGGGGCTCAGTCAGGTGGAAATTAGTCTCTCCCTACACATTCACACCTTACTTACTCTAGTATAGTTTCACTGCACTGTGCTTCTGAAATAAATGATGTTAGTGTGATGTTTGGGCTTCTTTTAAAATTGCCTGGCTGTTCTTTAAAGTTGGGTGGCCATTCTTAGTTATTAGACCTGTCTGAATTTAGACTATCTAAAGCTCATTTATAGCCCAAATGAGGTCTACTAAACCTGCTATAATTGTTTTCTAAGAGTTTATAAAGGCCCTTTCAAGTTTGCCTTTATTTATCATGCAGGTATAATTTGGATTCATTGCCAATGGCTGCTAAATGCAGTATAACTGGGGTAAAACAGGCACTGCACTCAGTCCTGTTCCATGATTTTTACCAGAGTCAGTAGTTATCACAGGTACAAAACAGCAAAGCAAATGTTCTACTGTTACACTTTTATGGTTGCTGCAGGAGCAGCACTCAGTGGGGACAGTGTGACGGAGGCTGCATTGTTTTCTCCATCTGTCAGCTGTTTGACAGGCAGCAACAAACTGTAAATCAGTCCCCTCTGGGACGAGGCCGGCCCTCTGCCTGCTCAGAGCAAACAAACCACAGGGTGTGTGTGTGTGTGGGTGTGTGTGTGTGTGTGTGTGCAGGTGTGCGTTCACCCTGAGAATGGGTTGTTTTCTTCATTGATTTGTTGTAAAGCTGATGCTGTGTCTCTCTCAGGTAAGTCTGGTGGAGAGAATTTCAGGATAAACGGCTTTTAAAGTGAAACTTTGCAACTTTTATAATATTTTAAAAACTGATTCCTCCTCTTATGAATGAAAAGCTGAAATCATAAGAATTAAATGCACCCTTGGTAAATTTGATACACTTTTGTTACTATAAGCCTACATAGTCTGTTATGACCAGACCATGTAGGCCATGCAATGCAAGCATGGACACAGTGTAACTGACATTAGACAAACTTTTCTTTAAACATAAGGCTTGTTTATGTTTTAGTTTGCACATAAAAACCATGAGTGGACAAAAATTATAAGGAAAAAAAAAGCATTTGATCCACTGGAGCGAAGAAAAAAGGCAGAAAACAAAACATCAGAATTGTGAGGAGCAATGAGGAGACTAATGTTGCTCAGACTAAAAAGTCAACATCATAAAGGACAACCTTTCATCTCATTAGTGCTCTTTAAATTACTAATTTATTTAGGATGATTAACTCATATTTTCATGTGGACATTCAAGGTGCCTTGTATTTACATTTGTAACCACAGCTACACTGTTATATAGTCAAACATAGAGTCCAACTGAAAGTTGTTTTCAGGATGCCAAGTGTATAAATAAGACTGAAAGGAGGACAGATAGTAATACTGTTATATCACACATTTTCAGACCAAAACCTTGTAAGTGCATTTGTGCCTGAGTAGAAAGTCACTTTCAGCCTGAGTAGTTCCATCAATTTACACTGGGACTGTCCTATTCTGAGGCTGCCTGAGATCTCAGCTTGTCTGCAGCCAGAAGCCACAGCTCCATTAAAACTGACAACTGCTTTAAGGAGTCAAACAATAAAATCAACTTCTACACTGTGTCGACAACTTTGATGTGCAATCACAAGGTGAGAGGAGGGGAGGAGGGGCAGGGTGGGAGTAAAAACATCCTCTGACTTGTCCTAATTGTTTCAGCATCTGTTTTGTTGTTGCTATCACCCAGACAGGCTAAAAGCCAACTGAAAAGACACATTCAAAGTTTCCACTTGATGCATTTCCTTTAATCAAGTTGCCCTCACAGTGACTGATTGCCAGACCAGACCTCGGCCTTGTCCTGTCTGTTCCTTCAACTCTGCTCACTGTACAGTACGTGTTGTACAGTGATCACAACCTTTCCCCTTAACAACACTATTATTTTCTACTCAACCTACAGCCAGTAATTACATTAACCCATTACAACTGATGATTATTATCATAAAATGTGATTAAAGGAAGAAGGGGAGCATGCGTCAAGAGAAGGATTGGGCAGCATGGATAAGCTATGTTTATGATAAGTCCCCAGCCAGGACATATGAAACAAGACCAGTTGGCTGTGGAACGTGGCCTTCCCATTATACACATGCTTCAGGTTTCTGAAAGAGGAACCGGGACACTGTTAAAACACTGAAGGTCCAGATGTGAGGCCCCTTGACACACATCTCACTGTCTGCCTCACGTTGGATGCTGACAAACTGGCCTGTAACTATACCAAAACAGGGCTAAAGTCAATGTCAAAGCCATGTGTCACTCTTCTGAGTCCTATGTTAGAAGGCCAACTGCCTCCAAAAACAAGCTGGAATACTAAGAAAATATTTGGACAAAGTCGTGCACTGTGTCAACCTCCAAAATGGGTCAATCCACATACTTGGCACTCAGCACATGTTATTGCACTTTGTCTCACTCAAGGACTGAAAGCCTCAAATCACAGCCAAGGGGTTTAATAAGACCTCTTGCATTATTAATAGTAGGCAAGACATTTCTAACTTTGTAAAAAAAAAAAAACATTTTGACTTTAAATGGCAAAACATAGGTGAGAGCAGCAGGAAAAATGTGCAGTGACTTAAAATAAAGTTCATCATTTGGATACAGACTCATAACATGGCATGTGGTCCAGCCCTTCGAGCTGCCAGGAAGGACAGTGTTTATTACAAAGAGGGCTCCTGGGTGTCGGTGTGGCCAAGATGCCAGCACGTGTGTTGGTTGGCTCCCTTATGAAGCCAAATGTCTGCACCTCACACACACACACTCATTTAGCTGCAGGCAGCTGCAGAACACATCCCTCCCACCCAAGCACCAGCCCTCCTTTAATCTACTGATAACACCACGAAAACCATTTAGCTTAACATCACCCAGAAGTGACAACCTTCCACCTAAACTGTTCTAATCCATATACAGTACAGCCCCATAACATGATATTCAGTGTTATATAGTACAGTGTAGTGAATAGGTGCAGTAGCTGTGGGTTATGCTAGCCTGGATCTGAAACATGGCTTGATCTCAAGCCTCCTCAAAGATAATTGCAGCTATGTCATTTTATGCATGGCCTCCATATGGTCATAATACTGCTGCACAATCTGGAAGAGTCATCTCGACATACAGTATGTAGTGAGGCACATTCACAAAACAGTTGAGCAGCGTTGCTGAGTTTCATTTATCTTTGTGTGTAACTGAACACACATGCTACTGTGTCAGTGTGCTAATGAACGTTAACGACTGGAGTCTGCAGCCATGCTAGTAGTGCTACATGTACATGCACTTATGATGGGAATCTGTACCAAATGCTATAGAAACCCATCCACTAGTTGTCATGGTGGTGCTGGATGAAAAGTCAGAGGATCACCAAAGTTAGCATTTATCCTCTGAGGTCTTCATTTCGCAGCAGTCCATCCACTAATCTAAACCAAGGACCCAATGACAGACATGTTCTTCTCTAGACTGTAAAACCAGGACCCGCTCTCCAATTTTTAAACAATGGTTTCTGTCATTTGCTGTCAACAACCAAGTGTGTGATAAGGGTTTCCTCCACCCAATAAGCACCATCTCACAACTGTGCACTTTCACTTTTAAATTTTAGACTTTTACATCAGAGCCATGATTTGGGAGTGCTTACACTGCGCTAAGTGAGTCCTCTGAGAAGGAGGACTAAAAAAGGAAAACAGATCATGCCCCCCCCCCTTCACACACACACACACACATACATATGATGGATGCAGTGGTTCAACCTCAGTGTAGGGTTCATTGACTCAGCCCTTCCTGCTGTTGTTGGTCTTTGTTTAGGGTGGTATGCCATTATTAAGCAGTGATGCCCTTGTGCATGATCCTTGCTTTACAGGTTCCTCCTGAGTGGTCAGACTTTGCCTTTCACTTCAATGTCAGCTGAAGTTTGAGGTATTTCATTTGTAAATTGAGCAGAGCCTAGAGGAAGTTATATACCTGTTTTCATCAGTATCATGGAAACTGAAGTGCTTTTTTTGCAGAAAGTTGAGGCGGGGAGACTTAAAACCCTGAGGCGCTTTAGGATTAGGGCAAGCCTAAACCTGCTGTCTTCCATACATGTGTCTGTGCACACCACTAACTTTACAAAACATGATGCAGTGTTGTGCTGAACATGATATCTAATTGAACAAATCACCTAATTACAAGATTCAGTTAAGGTGACAACAAACTAACACCTTTTGATCATTGTGGTTACACTGAAACCACCATAAATAATGAACAGGAGATCCTCCCCCTCGCACCTGCTTAAGTGTGACTGCATGGGTCTATGCAGAGGGCAGAAGGCTTCTTGACAGCAAGATCAAGGTCAGAGACTTTGAGAAGAGAGAAGAGAAAAGAGGACACCCAGACTCTTTTGTGGAATAATCTCTGCTACCACGGTACAGAGTGACAAGCTTTTATGGGCCCAGAAGCCAAACAGCTCTCAGCATTCCAACATGGCAGACAGATCGATCCATTCATACGCAGAGTGAATGGCGACTCATCACCTCCCTCACCCTGCCATTTGGAGGAGGAGGTGAGGGGATTTCAGGGGGATTTGTTTGGCAGGAGAAAAGCCTCACCTGTCAGAGGTACATAGAAAAGCCCTTTGGCCAGGAAACAAAGTGCAGAGCAAAATCTGATGGGACAGATGCTTCCTTTACTGAGGGGGTTTAGCAGGGAAAATACACTTAACTCTTACCTAAGTTTATAGTATAACATGTGGTACATATTTAACCCTTGCTAAGATAATAATTTGGTGACACCAGCAAGAAAAACGTGGTCTAAACTGAGACAGTAATAAAGATTTATGCACCATGTATCTGTTGGAGAAACTCCCTTAAACAGGTAAAAACATTTCACTGATCCTTATCGTAGCTTTTTTATCCTCCCTGCATTCTGCATTAATTAAATCTATAATGGACCATTGTTTGATGTAACATGTTTAATGTAGAAGAACACAATTATTTTAATTATTTTGAGAGTTACATGAGAAGGTGGATACAACTGTCATTTATGACAGCATGGCCTAAAACCTCCCTGTTTCAGGCCAAGGGCAGACATCTCTTAAATAAAATATTGAGTTTCCATAGGAATGGTCACCCATTCTTTGGCTCATTTCATTGTGTAAAATGAACTCATGTCTGTAGGACATGTAGCTGCAGCCAGCAGCTTGTCAACTAAGTTTAGCATAAAGACTGGAAAAATGGCAAAGAGCTCTGCCTGAAAGTAAAAAAAAAAAAGAAATGTCAAATCTCCCTACAGCACTTCTAAATCTTACTGATAACCACATTATTTTGGCAGGGCTACTTTTCACTGGTTCCAGTTTTTAGGCTAGGCTAAGCTAACCAGGTACTGGGCTATAGCCAAATGCTGTATTTACTGTACAAACATGAGAGAGATGCCAATCTTTGCCTTTAACTCTAGTGAAAAATAAATGTACTGTGTATGTTCCAAAATGTTAAACTCTTGCAGAATTTTTTTTGCATAAAATGCACTGGGAAATTAACAAGTTTTGTATTCCCAAAGTAGGCTTTTTGGCAATCGTTTCCAAGGCAATCAAGATTTAAACTACTGTATTGTTCAAGGATGCCATTTGGCAGCAGGCCTGTAAATCACAGTAAAAAGAAGACAGTCTGCAGATTTTCTTTGCAGAAAATGAGGGCGAATCCAATTGTTTTTTCACCCCCCTCCCCCTCTCCCGTTGTGGCTATCAGCGGGTCTCTGGAGAAGTACTGGTTTCCGTAAACCTGATGAGGGGATTTGCAGGTCTGTCTGTTGCTGATTAGAGCCCATCCATCAGCTGGACCTCCTCAGAGCAGAGAGGAGGGTACTGGTCAGAGTCGTCTCCCAGTCCAGACTAGGTTATAGAAACAAGGTCAAAACAGGTCCGCGCCCTGCAGCTCCGCCTTGGACAAAAACAGCCTGCTAAACTGTTTGGTTGGCACTAATTTAGAGCAAGATGATTCACCGATTCAAATTTGGAAGTTAATTTAAGTACACACAATGAACAATGAGGGAAGTTCAGCCAAGATTGTTTCTAAGTGTAATTTGAAAGATCTCCAGGTGACTGTTATCTCAGTTTCTTTCACACAGATCTGCATTTTCAGCATTCTAATTTGTCAGCTTGAACCAAGTCATACTGTATATCCCCTGAAACTCATTCATGTTTTACAGTGCAGAGTGACTGTCTCCAGACTCGCAGAGGTTGGAGTGGCTTTTGTATGTCCTTTGCAGACATCATCATCAGCTCTGGCCTGCAGGCGCTAATTGCTTTGTGCAGTGGTGCAGTGGGTTTCGCCCCCTGTGGACCTCTCTGTCACTCATGGGTAACGCACCCACAATAGCAGGATGACTCCTATCTAAAAACAGGCTCCTGTGCATGCTCCTTGCTGTGTCAAGGCATTTTTCTCCAGAGTCCCCATAACTTTCTTTGGCCTCCATTATAAACAGGAGGTAGTGAAGCATCCTCCCTGGCCAGGCAGAGGAAACCTCACAGGGTCTGGAGTCTGAACTCCTGTGGTCAGTTGGTCAACTGGAAGGCAACACTTTGAGCCAGAGATACTGTGTCACAGCTATGGCCTATTATATTGATAGATGTCAAATACAGTGGGACCTTGACTGAGAATGAAACTTCTGCTCCTGTGTTGGCACTGAAGTGCCATTAATTACAAAAAAACATAGAGAAACCTTAATGAAGATCAATTTAGGGCATCAAGATACAAACAGGGAAGATTTAATTCAATAAATGAATATGTAGATGCAAAGCAGTATTTTAAATGGAACAAAATATAACCATGGGTAAGAGTAACAGTAACATATTAAAGGACCTGAATCATATATGAGATGGTAAGATTTGAAAAACTAGATCTAAAACTAAACCCATCTAGCTCATAAGAGGTACATTGTGGGTTAAAGACCCAACAACTGGGGTGAGAAGTCCATAAGGTCGGTAGAGCTGCAATTTAACTAGGGTTAGAGTACCAGCAGATGAAAATAAGCCACTTCCCAGTGTCCTGCCACCTTAATATGTCCTTTTGCCTTTTTGCTGTGCCTATAAAGATTGTGAGAGTCCTTTCATTCTTTGTCATTGTCTGTTTGCTCCTGTGAGAGTTCAGACCAGTGGCCTTTTAGCTGGAGTATGCACGCTTTAGTATATTTTTAAAAGACCATTGAGCTTCTTGTTATATTTATCACCACTTCTATTAGTTTTGCCACTACAGAACACAGGAGCAGTAAACATCTCAGCTGGTTAGTTGTGCTGCTGTCTCAGGACCAGATGAGCCTCCCTCCCAAAATGAAATCCCAGAGGTGATAAACTGCATATGCATGCAAACGAAAGACCACTGCTTTCCTTTCATGCTTTTCCTTTCAACACTATATAAATCAGCAGATATTACTAGTTTTAGAGTCATACAACAAAGTGAAGGACTAACTGGGCCGTATGATGACACCTTTTTCAATGGTCAAATTTATACTACACTTTGCCTTTAGACTCTATTGCATTTAAGGGCCCCTTCTAGGCATGAATTTCAGAATCAGAATCAGCTTTATTGGCTTATGTTGGACACACATGAAATTTGACTATGGTACAGTGGCTATTGATGCATATGTACACTATTGTCTGTGCAGAATCTCAGTTGTCCAGGTCATAGTAAGCTGAAAAACGTAGAAAAAAATCAACTGGCCTTGGGGGGTTCAGTGTCTTACCCAAGGACACTTCGACATGTGGACTGCCAGCACCAAGATCCAAACCTTCAAGTTGGGAGACAACTGCTCTACCACGGCACCATTGTCACCTCCCCATCAGGGTGGAAGTTCAAGTACATTGCTCTGATATTTACTTTCATTTTAGTTTTGCACTGAAGTAAAATATCTTAATACTTCCTCAGTTCAGTAAGCAGCTGCTTAGTTTCACCAATGTACAAGTCATTACACTCCTGACTACACTTAATTGCATACACCACATCACTCTGTTTATGTCTGGGCGTTTTGTCCTTCGGGTGGACCCGTCTTTGCTGCAGGGTGTTCCTTGGCTTAAAGTTAACTGGGATATTGTGGTTGGAAAATATCCTTTTTAACTTTTCTGATAAACCAGCCACATAAGGGATGACATTGTTATCCCCTCTTGTTTCTGGTTTCTCCCTGTTGGTGGTGACCCTCTTCCTTACTTTGGTGAAGGCCCACTTAGGGTATCCACAAGCCCTAAGGGAGTTCTGGATGTGTAATTTTTCCTTCTTGGCCCCTTCTGCAGTGTCTCAATAAGATCAATAAACAAGGTAGAAACAGTGTGAAAACATTCAAATGAACAATTAAAGAGTTGAGAAGTGGCAATAAAAACCAGTCTTCAGTCATTCTGTGAAGGCTTTGAACTAAATTCTAACATCAGCATGTTGAGAGCACCTCCTAATAATCAATACTTATATTTAGGAGGTACAGTATAAACCTGATCATGTTTGTTACCACCTTGACTTAGTGCAGGATGCTAAGATTTGATCATCAAAAAACAAAATCCAGCTCAGGTACCAATCAGGTATTTTGTCATAAACCAAAGTATTGGAGAAGTTAACATTTTACCTGATGATGGCGCTAGAACAATCAGAGCATCACCACCTCTGTACCAAATGTGTCCAAATGAATTAATTTGTACAAATTTATAAAACAATTGTTGAAGTATTTCACTAGAACTCCTAAACATCAACCTTATTTTGCCTCTAGAGGAAAAGACAGGGCATTATATCATTCTTTGATTAGCATTAATCTTCTGGGGACCATATTTGCACCAAATGTAATGACAACCCATTCAATAGTTATTGAGGTATTTCACTAAAAGCCAAAATTGTCAACTTGCTGGTAGCCCTACAGGACAAGTAAGGGGATCCCCATCCATTATCTGTGAACATTGAATGTGTGTACCAACTACCATGGCTATCTCTCTAATAGTTTTTGAGATGTTGCACTGAAAAACTAAATGATCAGCTCGTGGTGGTGCTAATGGGAAAAGTCAGAGGATCACTAAAGTCATCAGAATCCCTCTGGGAACCATGAATGAGTACAAATGTTCATGGCAATTCATTCAAAGGTTGTTGAGATTTTTCAGTGAGGACAAAATAATTGGCTGCCTGGCCTACACTGGCATCGCTAGAGCCATGCTGCTAGCATGTCTAAACATTCTGTCCTCTGAATACGGCAGAATGACAGGCTCCATTTTGTCCTAAAGATAAAAAGGAACTGGGGTCTTTGCAGCTCCACTGCTAAAGAGAGAAGTGAGTCAGACTAGAAAACCTTTTTTGGTCTTCATCATAAATTTTACAGGAAGGAGTACAGCATTGCACTGTAAGTGTGGATACAGAGACGGAGCAGGCAGCACATGGCCCAGGCCTTAACCAGTTCTGTTAATAGCCTGGCCACCACTACTGTTATTGTCTGGGTGATGCTACAGCCAGACTCCTCTCTGGATCAAATACATTAAGTCTTGCCAAGATCTCCTTTCTGCCATCCAGCTGCTGTCTGTCATTACTGGGATCCTCTGAGGTTACAACCAGCTGTCCCTGCAGATCAACTCACTCAGTATATTTTCACTACAGCTGGATATGAAGCATTAAATTACATACAAAAGAAAAAGTGCAATATTTGTTAATACATTTTTTTAAATCCACAGGATCGATCTTACAGAAATAACCTGATCACAGATCTGCCGTTATTAGAAAACACTGTACAACAGCCCTCAGATGTGTCCTCATCTTGCATGTTGACTGCTTGCTCATCCTCATACATTTCTCCTTCCCATGCATAGCTGTAAGGAGAGTCTCCACATATCTTTCATTCCATGTTACCATATATCTGGTCTGGATTGTTTCCAGACACACCCATAAAATTCCATAGCTAACATCTTATCAGACAAAATACCACCACCATGCAATTAGCCAACACACTAGGTCATTAAACCACAAAGTGTTGTTGGAACAAAGTTAATTCTTTGCAAAACAACAGCTCATGTACATTCTATGCTCCATGAAACTGTTAAACTTTGCAACAGCTCCCAGACACTAAATGCAATATATTTGCAGCATAGCAAAAAAAAGGGCCAGACTGATGTGGACCAGCAGCAATATACATGCATTCACCCTTCCTTTTTCTTTTGTTGCTCAGGCATGAGTTGTCAGATCACGTGCACACTATATCTTATCAGTTGCCATCTCACGCTAAAGGTGAAGAGGAACTGGGGCCTCCACAGCTGCACTGCTAAAGGAGGAAATGAAAGGCAGGCTAGAAAATTTTTATAGTCTTCATCATAAATTTCACAGAAAGGAGTACAGCATTGCACTGTAAGTATAATGGCTGTGCACATTGTATGAGTTGCAGAAGCCAGTGGTGTGACCTGACGCTGGGCCCTGACCTA
>NW_018127892.1:4815972-4841024 GCF_001952655.1 Monopterus albus | reverse complement strand
GTAAACTGAAGCTCCAAACAGGAGTAATCAACAGTGTGAGCACAGGAGCCGCTCCTGTCGTCACACCGAGTCGATTCCCGGTTCCTATGACTTCCTGGAGGTCCCCTGGGTATTTAGAGCTGGGCCAAACACACACTGGATGCATAGTATCAGCTCTGATATGATGCAGTTCATTTGGAGACAACATTCAGGACATTTTAGGGGAATGATGAAATAAACAAAAAATATTACACTTTTATAACCTGGACCCTCTTAGTTTCATGAATGGTGCTGAATTAAATACATTTGGAAGCAAGGAGGAGTGCCTGGATGCATATTTCTATTTTCACCTCCTCTCAGAGGTGAGGGAGGCTCCTGTTCTGGCCATCTCAGCCTCTCCCATGACATCAGAGTGATATCTGAAGCATGTAGGGCAGGGGAGGAGAGAGCTGGGGCCCCAGCTGGACCACCACTATCTTTCCATACAGGTCCAGGCCTCTACACAACACATGTGTGCTGCAGCCTGTCATGGATCCATCCAAGCCTTAAATACCACCACCATGCAATTAGCCAACACACTAGGTCATTAAACCACAAAGTGTTGTTGGAACAAAGTTAATTCTTTGCAAAACAACAGCTCATGTACATTCTATGCTCCATGAAACTGTTAAACTTTGCAACAGCTCCCAGACACTAAATGCAATATATTTGCAGCATAGCAAAAAAAAAGGCCAGACTGATGTGGACCAGCAGCAATATACATGCATTCACCCTTCCTTTTTCTTTTGTTGCTCAGGCATGAGTTGTCAGATCACGTGCACACTATATCTTATCAGTTGCCATCTCACGCTAAAGGTGAAGAGGAACTGGGGCCTCCACAGCTGCACTGCTAAAGGAGGAAATGAAAGGCAGGCTAGAAAATTTTTATAGTCTTCATCATAAATTTCACAGAAAGGAGTACAGCATTGCACTGTAAGTATAATGGCTGTGCACATTGTATGAGTTGCAGAAGCCAGTGGTGTGACCTGACGCTGGCCCCTGACCTACATCCAATGGGAGTGAAGCTCAGCAGTAGCATGCTGCAGTTGATATGACAGCTCCTGCTGGGAGGGGAACAGGCGAGGCATGGCTCACCTTTAATCCCTGCCAGACCGGGCTTCACTAGGCTGGTACCCTGCCTGTAATGCTGGACTCACATTCCTGAACATCTCAACAGTGCAAAAGACCCTATAGAGCAGAGAAAGAGCCCCTGCTGAGCCTCATACAGAGAATGAATCTATACTGTG
Source organism: Monopterus albus (assembly GCF_001952655.1). Lineage (NCBI taxonomy): Eukaryota > Metazoa > Chordata > Actinopteri > Synbranchiformes > Synbranchidae > Monopterus > Monopterus albus. The sequence goes on along the minus strand of NW_018127892.1, from coordinate 4,839,759 downwards.
GTAAATGGTGTCAATCAAATGAAAACTGCCCATATGAGCCTGCAGGTATTTGCTCACACTTTGCATGTGAGCTGGTAATACAGTCATGTGTGCAAGGCCCACATGCAGCAGCATGTGTCAGGTAGCATGTTACATACACAAGGCTTAAGGTGATACCTTTGGGGCGCAATGCCCAAAGCAAATACTGCAAATCTCCAAAGAGCTGAAGAAACAGCAGCAAGGCATTCAGGGGCTCACTGAAAGCAATTATCCTGGCAAGAATACACACATACAAAAACTACGGCCACTCACTGGTGAACGGCTTGACTCCTCAGACTCCGGTTCTCCAAACACACCTTTTTCCTGTTTTCATAAGGAGAAAACAGCAGCACCAACAGAGAGGAAGAGAAGAGAGGCACAGCAGGGTGAAGATGTGGCTGAAGTATCTTTGCAGTGGCCAGGAAAGAAACCCATGTGCTCAATTATGTGTTGTTAGTCATGCTGACACTACTATCAGATTGACAGAAAATAAATCGGCGACTATTTTAATAATTGATTATTAATTCCTGTCATTTTTCAAGCAAATATCTCTGGTTTCAGCTTCTCTGATAAGAGGATTTGTTGCTTTTCTTTGCTATATGTGACAGTAAACTGATTTTTGTTTGGTTTTAAACTGCTGGTTGAACAAAATAAGGCCTTCGGTATGAAGATGTCACTTTAGCTTCTGAGAAGTTACAGCATACATGATCCGTTCATAGAGAGGTTGCCAGAAATCATTACATAATGCCTTGGTAATGGTCCTAGTACAGTAAAGCCAAAGGTTGAACGTTGTCTGCACAAGGTTTCCCCACATAAAGGAAGAATAAACCACTGGCTTTTATCCACAGGCATGAGGTGTGCAGACAGAAAATGTCAACTAAAACATAGACAAAGCAGAGGAATTATTGGGAGATAATTGAGTCAACATGGAAAGGTCTGCAAGTTGCAGTACATGTATGAGATATGATAGAATATGTGGTTTTCAACGTTCCACAGTGTGGGAAGCAAATGAAGGGACACTTTAAAAAGCCTTTAACATCATCAACATTAACTCTGAACTGTCTAGCAACAAACCATCAGTTCAGACTGTATGCACGGGTCAGAATGTGTAACATACAATACTTCATTCAAGTATAAACAGACTCATCCAGCCATGGTGTGGATCAGAAGAGTCAAGGTTCCTTCCTGGACCTCAAAAAAAGTTGCTGCTGGAGTCGATTCCCGGTTCCTATGACTTCCTGGAGGTCCCCTGGGTATTTAGAGCTGGGCCAAACACACACTGGATGCATAGTATCAGCTCTGATATGATGCAGTTCATTTGGAGACAACATTCAGGACATTTTAGGGGAATGATGAAATAAACAAAAAATATTACACTTTTATAACCTGGACCCTCTTAGTTTCATGAATGGTGCTGAATTAAATACATTTGGAAGCAAGGAGGAGTGCCTGGATGCATATTTCTATTTTCACCTCCTCTCAGAGGTGAGGGAGGCTCCTGTTCTGGCCATCTCAGCCTCTCCCATGACATCAGAGTGATATCTGAAGCATGTAGGGCAGGGGAGGAGAGAGCTGGGGCCCCAGCTGGACCACCACTATCTTTCCATACAGGTCCAGGCCTCTACACAACACATGTGTGCTGCAGCCTGTCATGGATCCATCCAAGCCTTACTGGATGAGTCTGTTTATACTTGAATGAAGTATTGTATGTTACACATTCTGACCCGTGCATACAGTCTGAACTGATGGTTTGTTGCTAGACAGTTCAGAGTTAATGTTGATGTCACTTTAAGTGGGATTTAAAATAATTACATGCTTCTTAGCTGTGGGCAATTTACTAAATACTCTCGTGTATTAGATAACACACAGCTAAATAAAATTATTTTTCCCCCTGTAGTGAAAGTTTTGAATAAGGGAAGTCAAGTTATTACTACAGCTAATATGTCTAAAATAGATTAGTATATTGAGGAAGTACCTTGTCTACTAAACCTCTGCAAAACTGTGACTTTTCAGTAGCCTGGCAACTATAATAGGACTGTCACCTTCAGATGTTTCTGATGTTGTAGTTAGAGCAATACTCAGAGTACAAAAAGTTTGGAAGTTTGGCTAGCTTACTACCTACGTAATAACCTAGGAACATTCCAAGCAGCATTATTTTGTGTGGTTACAGGCAACATTATAAACATGTCCTTCCTCATCTAAAACAACCTCTGTGTAGCATTTCCCCACAGTGTTGAAGCCAGACCTGAACATTAAGGTTAGAGGGTGATGTTAGCAGCTCTGCTGGGCTCTTTGTTAACACTGCAGCAACTCCAGCTATACTGGTTATCTGTCACAGTGTTATGTTTTGCAAAGACTGGATGGCTCTAATCCAAAATGCTTTTTCTCTGTTGAAATTACACATGGAACAGTAAAGCTTGAATCTAATAAATGTTGTCTTGCTTGTCCATGTATATGAGTTAAGCATCCAAACAGGGTTATGCTAAAACAAAAATACTAATCTGATCTTGCATTTTTCCTTATATTACTAAGAAGTGGAACCGCCTTACTTTACAAGACCCTTGATATTTAGTTCTGTATATATTTATTTGTATATTTGTTAGTTCTACAGTGATTATCAGCTGAGGAGGATGCTGACTTTTCACCTGGGACATGCAGCGTTAGTCGGTTTTTTAGCAATATACCACATACTGTATGTAACCATCAGACTGATATTTAAGAGCCCTTTACAAGATTCTTGTCCTGTCAAGTGTAGACAGTTTTAACCTAACAGAAACTAACATTAATTAGTTAGGCAGCTACAACTGTCATCTCAGTCTTCAAAATTCAACACTGAGGGTTGTTGGCGATGGTTAAAAAGCTGTTTTTGTCTACTTTTTCTGAAATAAAGAACCCGTATTGTTTGAAAAATTACTAATAATATCCTTGTAAATTGAATAATGTGCTATGTGAGACTGGAAAGCCTAACAGCTACAGTAATTAAGGGGGTCAGTGCTTAGTAAAGGGTCCATTCAGGGCGTATACTATCCAACAGTAATGGCTTACCCTTAGTATTGACTGTGTATCATCAGTTCCATTACAGCTGGGTAATAAAGGCCAGTTGGGCCTAATCTAATTTCAAAGGACCTTTGTCGTGAGACTTCTTTCTTCCAGCTCAGCTTCTCCTGAGTGGCAAATTCTCTCTGAGATATAATTATTCACAGAAGGCCAGAGCTACAGTAGATCTGAGCCTGTAACATGTCTGTCACCTGTTGTTCACACAGCCAAACATCTATACCAGGCCTGTTGCTCCCCCTATTTTTGCTGTGTCTTTGATCAATAATTCTGTGGCCAACCATCCGCCGTCAATGTGTGCACCAGAAAGGGGCCCATTGTAATCTAATTACAGGCCTACTACTGTCTGTGACTGAGCCTGTCGCTGGGTGAGGGGAATCAAATGTTAGCTGCGGCAGGCTTTTCCTAGCGGCCCTTTCAACTGGAACGAACAGCTTGGGAGCACAGCGTGGCCAAACAAAGCTTTCTTCAACATGCTCTGGGTGAGGCTGAACTTTTAAGCACTATTACTGGTGACGTTTCTCTCTGATGGGGGTTCACAGAAGTTAGAAGTAACGTGATTAAGCATCTAATTTGTGATGAAATTGAGAGCACCTGTGAGAGGCCCAAACTGAATCACATGAGTTCATCTTCAGAGCAAGAACATCAGGGCAATAGCATCATGGGAGAGACGGTGACTATCCGAGTCAGTGAGACCTTGTGTTAGGAGCCAGAGACATTGTTTGTCTTGACTGAGATGAAGGATATCAAACACAGTAGGATCTTGAGAGCTTAGATGTGTATGTGTTTATATACTTGCAGATCCATGTGTTGTATGTACAGTATTTACTGCATCCCCCTCCCATCCTGTGATAGCAAAGATAAGCAAAGTTTTATGTGATTTGCAAGTTACAGTTAATCAGTTCAAGATGGCGACCAAGCCAAGGAGGACTTCTCCTGAGGGAGCACTCACAGGAAACACCTTCTCCTTTATTATTTTTCCCGCTGTTATCGCTGGCAGCGCCTGCTTGCTCTCTCCTCTCCTTTCTAATCTCCATGGTTGGCGCGTCCTGCACATCATCACCTCTTTCTCAGGGCCTTGCTCCCTCATGCATCCACCTCCTTCCAAGGCCAATCCCCTCATTCATTCAAAAGCACAGACAGCAAACACTGACTTGCAATCACATTTGACCCTGTTCAGCAAAGCAAGAACTGGTTAGTGCTCCTTATAATTGCTGTTAAATGGAAAGGGCAAACTCAGTAAGGCTGCTCTGACTCACTCATCATTTCATGTGTTTCTTGGTGATTAAGAATTAGTGCTTTCCTCTCATGTGCAACAATCATGTTCTGAGGCCCGGAACAGATGTAAGTGTGGGGTTGAGTTTAGGTGACAACATGCAATCATGGCCACAGCAAGATGTACGAGTTCATATTTATACATGAACACAACCTTAGCCGAAGCTCAGACTCCAGATGTGCTCTAATGTGGCTTCACTAACTCCAGATATTTTGTTCTGTGAAGAGCCTGTTTATTTTCATTTCAGTAAAGTTCAAAAGTCACTGATTAAAATTCAAATTAAATTACAATACGGGCAAACTTTGACTTCCAGTTACTACATCAAAGGGGGACTCAAGCATTGTAACTACAGAGTTTCACTGATTAGATAATTAGTCACCATTAACCCATTAATATTTATGTTTATCTTTTGAAAGTATCTTATAATGTATCTTAGTATGATGTAATCTTAACGTGATTTATGTCAACATAAAATAACAGCTCTTTAGTAAGTGTGGCTGAGCTGAATCTATGGGGGTTTACTCTTGTCACTCTTGTTTTACAGCCTCATTCTCATCCAACCACCATAACAAATGACACTTTCGGTGTTAGTCAAGCAAACCTGCATTGAATGTGCATATATTTAAAATAAAAAGTTATAAACATTGAGAATATTCTTGCAGCTGAGACTGCAGCTAATGCCTTGAGCTGAGCTGCTATTTCATCCACACAGCTCATTGTAAATATCACAAAATCCTAACTCAAACTCTTTCCATGGCAAACAAATCTGCTTTGTGTTGCCCAGTCTATATAGCTACAGTACCCTGCTCAAGTATGCCTGTCACGGTAGCTAGTGGTCTCCAGGGCCAGTTCATTTAGGAGGGTCCCATCTAACTTAGTGAACATCAGAAATGCTTGTTAAGTTTATGGCTCCTGCTCTGTAATACTCAGATTTCTCCTTATTTGGTCTGAATAACACTTTAGCTGTGAGTAGGTTTCCTCATCTCCAGCTGAGGAATCTGTATTGTCTGATGGAAGGGAAACCAAAGAGAAGTTCCAAGACTCTGCAACTATTACAGCAGTTTTCTAAATGTAGTATTGGTCCCTGCTAAATATTGAATCACTTGAAAATCCACCAAAAATAGCATTCAGGTTGACATAAAGCTAGACTATTGCTCTGATGAAGTGGCAATAAGACACTAAAACAAATACAGTAGTGCTGTCTGACTTATTTTAATGAAGAAGGGTTGGTAAAGAAAGAACAGTATTTCACTGAATAGAGCATTATACCAGCATCATCTCCAGATATTCATCTGGTCATGTTGACCTTTAGTAAAAATCAATGATTCCCAACCTGGAATGACCTCTATTATGCTGCTTTATGAATATAAATTAGTGTGATGCTAGTTTCTTAGACAACATCTACCAGCTATGTATAGCCTTACTGCTAATGCACAGTACACATCTCTCACCAACCTCAGTCGAGTTTGATAGTGCATGATAACTAAGTTAGCTAGAAGAGAAGTTAAAACAGATAGCTAAAAGTAAAAAGCTAAAAGATAGCTAAAAATAAACACTTAGCTGAAAACAATTTTTTTAAAGAACTGTTAAAATTGTTAGCTGTACAGTAAGTGAACAGGATAAATGCTTAAACCATCTATCTTCTGTCACTCCCGCTGTTAATATTAACATGCAAGCTCAACCGAAATAACTTAAACACTATCACTTCAATTGTCTAAAAACATAATGTAGCAAGATCCACTTTTATATTAATACTGGACAATAACCAGTTTGAAATCTACTCAAAGGAACAGATCTGAAATATAATGAGTGCCTTGGTGGGGCATTGAGCTGACACTGATCTAAATGGTTCAGCAAGGAGATTTACTAACACCACTGCAGAAGACTATCTACACACAGGGCTGTTTCTATATGCAGTACAAGCAATAACATAAAGCCCCTAAACCATCAGGAGGCCCCATGCTTAGCTCATCTCTGTAGTCCAGTGATATGTCAAAGGCATAATTAAAAAGGGAAGTTTAGTTTGTCACAAAGACCATTCTTTGTGACCAAAGAATGAAATTTGTCATGATCCATGAAATAACTTTACTGACTGGTGATGACATTAAGTGCTCTAGTTTCCTAAAATACAGTGCAGATGCAACTGCAGGTCTAATCTCCAAGAAAAGGTCAAAGTGTTTATTTGTCATATGCACAGTTAGGAAATGTGTTTCCCTGTATGAATATGAAATGAAATTCTTACTTTGCTGTCCACATGAATGCCACAAAATACAAGTGAAATATAAAGTTAGCACGGTTATTTTTTTATAAAATCTAAAGCAGTCTCTTTCGTCTCATTGAGAGTTCCTGGTTTGAAAGAACCGGAAGAAGCTACACAGAAACAATAGCTTATAACAAGAACACAATATAATGCAGATAGAATATATGCTACGTGGAGCCGTGGAGTGTAATTACTCAGCAGCGAGTGTGCAACTATGCATGTGCAAAATGAGCATGTAACAGAAGAGAATTGTAACAAGAAAAGAATTATATTGATATATTGATATATGTCGCATCCAGGACACAGTCAGGTGCAACCAGGCGCTAGCTGCTGTTATTTGGATTTGAAGTAAAAATCAGTGATGCAATACTGTACACTGAACAGTGGGCGTGCATAAATCAAACAAGACCAGATTTCCCATCTTAAATCTGTGTATTCATGATATAGTAAGCTACTTTGGATGAGAGCATTTAACTCATCAAACTGGAGTGTTTTTGTGTAAATCTTTATGTGTCGATGGAAGCCCATCAGTCAAACCGAGCGTTGACAGCTGGAGTCATCAAAGTGACTTTACTGCACAAAAACCCAAAACAATAGCAGGAAGGGGCTGCAAGTCTTCAGGAGATGAGCCACACATAAACATCTTTAAGCTGAATTCATTAGACTGGCACTAAAGTTAGGGGTTAGGGGGTCCCATCCATCCATTTCCTGTTTTTACCTTCCAACTAAGTGGGACAAAGACCTGCATCTGCCAACACCCCTAATGACTCAAAACTTGTGAGCTGCTACTAACACAATCATTCAGTACTCTATTATGGCCAGAGTGGAAGTGATGCAGCCCCTGCATCCCTGGGTCCACACGTGTGCATTGGCAACAACATCATCTCATCATTAGTAGTGACCAGAAATGATGCCAGTGATTGTGTGGCTCTACCTATGAACACAATGGTTTGTTAAGAGTCTTCTTACACAGAGGACATCCTCCCCATATGGCTAAAGGAGCCTGGCTCCAATACTAATCTACTCCCACTGTTTATAAAATAAACAGGCCCCCAAACACGAACCTACAGTCTGCCCAGCTTCCCCCCTCCTGCGCTCTCTATGTTACATCTGGCTGACCTTTGACCTGGACTGTTTGAACTGTGTTTCCTTTCCAGTGCAAAGTGAATGTGGCATAATGGCAAAATCTGCAGTGTAGGTATTTTTTTAGGCAGCAGAAGAGGGGATTGCCAGCATATCCCTATGGAGGTGCCACATGTGGCAGCCGCCATCCCACACATGAGAGCATATAGGGTTACAGCCCATAACTCTGATTATAAATCATATAAAGTCACAAAAGCTTAGTGGTTACTGGAGAAAAGAAGGTTTAACACCTGGACGCCATGCAATTAAAGTGCAAATGTGAATGCATTTGGATAAGGCTCCATTTAGTGGTGTAAAGTTACTTCTAATTACAAAATCTGTGCAACAGCATTACCTTTTCAAAACAAGGGTGTTTTCACACAGACATCCCCAGTAGACATCCCCGCCCCTTCTATCTGGGAGCCTTGAGCCTGCTAGGCCCACTGGTGCTGGAATGAGACAAGAGATAAGCCCATAGTTGGCCTCTATCAACACATGAGGCTTGCCAAAGCGAGTAAAGTTACAGACAGGCACTCCTCCGGGGCTCAGGGACGGGGGTGCTCAGACACTGGAGGCTGCTAATCTGCCCGCAGCAAGCCCGCTGATGCCCACCATCTGTGTCTGTAACTTATCACCCACTGACCAGGAGCCTCCACAGGCACACACACAAGTAAACAAATGCCCAGAGAGAGCCAGCTAATTCTCTACTTGGCTCTGTTAATTACTGATCATCAGTACCACCCAAAAGGCAGAGAACAGGAGAGGGGATAATGAGGAGTCAGCAGTGAATAGAGGCCCAGTGACTTCAGATTGTTTCATTATCCCCTTTACAGAGCAAGTTAGTGTCAGAAAGAAAACAGCAAAATCACAGCGCACATGTACAAAAAAAAACTATTGTGACAGGTTTAATTATCACCAGTAGGGAACGAAGGCCGAGTCAAGTCAACAGTCAAAATAGTGTCAGGAAAAATGTGCTTTTTCCTTACGCTTCATTTACTTGACAAGACTTCACAGCCATAATTGTGCAAGCCTCTGGCACTACTGAGCCAGGGGATGTAGAGGGTTAAGAGGTCGGGAGGATGGGTGTGGGGTGGGGGTGGGGAGGTCAACTGATGGAGATTAAATGAAATGCCTAAAACTCCTCAAGGAGTATGACAGCCACACAGGTGTGCAGCACTTACCCCCACATAACCCCCACAGACCCATCATTTGGAGCTAAAATATCCTTTAGGCATAGAAGCAGGTGATTAGCAGACACAATTACTGGGCCTCACTTACCTTTTCACCATTCACCCATATGTATGAATCTTTCTTGACTGAGACAGCCTTGTTTCTTAACATGATTTGAACCCTAGAACCCCTTATAAATAGTTTTTAGGCTTTTTTAAACATCTGCTAAGGGACCACATGAGAGTGACGGGGGGGTGGGGGGGCTATGTCTTTTTTATTTGTTTAAGGGTGGTTTAAAGTCCTAGGGGAAGCATGAGGGGGTCTCTTAATTTTTTCATGCCCCAGATTTGTATTTTATTGACCTTGCTCTAGTGAGATGTATTGTAAAAAATATAATTCAATAGTTACATCAAAGTGTTAAAAAGTTAACCTACCATACATATTCAGCACAGCACAACCTGTTCTACTAAAGGGTAAAGTGAAATGCTTGTGCTCTGAAGTCCCTCAGCTTTTGCCCCATTAGCCTTTTCAGCTAGAGTGATAATAACTGTTCCTTTAGCTCTTGGTTCAAAAATAAATAGCACACTTTTGCCATCATTTTGGCAACTGGTAATTCTACTCTTGTCATTGCTCTCTATAAAATATTGTTAGAACAGTTGAGAAATTAGGATGGAAAGTGCTGTATTAAAGGAGTGGCCAAACCAAATATTAAGAAGGTTCTTATTTTTAAGAGTAAAACATATGACCCCCCCTCCCCCCAGTAATTTTCGTATGGTCCCTAATGCAGTGTGGTGTGTCCACTGGGAGTAGCTGGAATGAGAACTGTGATGACATTTAAAGTACTTTGCTAAATGCACTCATGAGAATTTCTGGGGTGTTATTCTATGTTAAATTTACCAGTATTAACCATTTATACAGCCATTTGTAGACCATAAGTGGGAGGAAAAGTATACAATGGAAACAGCATAGGTGCCAAAACTACTATTTCTAATGTACACAGATCCTTGAATATCACATATTGGAATAGTTGAGCCTGTAGGCACTACTCCAGACTTAAAAACATTAGCAGGCATTTATAGCATTATTTAACAGTATTCTCTGTTTGGGGTGTTCACAAATAGCTCAGAGCAGCCAGACGATGGAGAAGCTGTGTATGGAAAGAGAAATGTCATGTTTCCATCCAAAAGTAACCTGCACCACCAATGCATGGAGAATAGGCTGATTCATAACATATTGTACAAACATTACAACGCTGTCAAAATAATAGGCAGGTATAAATAATTGGTCGTAAAGTCTTGGATGTTGAAAAGATAAAGGAGAGGAAAATAAAATGTAAGGCTTCTCCTTTGGTAGATGAACATGAAGTCTACACAGGGATGATTCAATTATTCATTCCAGCCCTTGCACAAGGATCACCCCTCATAATGCTCCTTGCACAAAGACTAATGTTTTCCCTGGGTGCAATAAATAACTTTTTATTCCCACTGCCATAGAGAGCTCACCTGCACACACAGTCACAGCGTCTGCCCTCATATTTGTTACTGCAGCTTCTTAATTTGACCTGAACCAACCTGTCATGCTCCGTCAAACGTGGGAATCGGATACCTAAGGAACACAGGCGCCTTTGCTTTGCGTTATGCCATCCCCCCAGTGCCTTAACACACTGAGCCTGGGAGCAGAGAGAAAGTCACCCACATCACATGAATCAAGCACTGTGACAGGGGTCCGTTGGGTCTGGGATCACAAGGAGGATCACAAGTCTCTCTTTTTACTGCACCCTCTCCCATCTCTATTAGCTGGGGATGAGAGAGGCGGGATGGCCCTCTGAAGGGATATATTTCCGTTGATGAAGAGATAAATCAGATCATTTCTGGAGTAAGGAAGGGAGCACAGAGAGGGCCTTCTTGGTCATCCCCCTTTGAGATGTAAATGGCACGGTGGCACTGAAAGAGGGCCAGGTGTCCGATGCAAAGAGGGAAAACGTGAGGGTGCATGCATTCCTCACGGACCTAGACCATTAACTGTTGCTATGCCTCATGTGGGCAAACATCAACAGATCCCATAATGGTCCATAACGTCCTGGTGGAACGACAGTGTGGTTAATAGACAGGTAGGTTACTCTTTTACAAGGTTGTAGTAATATTGACAACATACACAAAATATTCATGCATCCGTTATCTATACTGCTTATCCTGAGACAAGGACTAGGTCCAAATTACCTGCAACTTGCTGCACTCTCTTTTAGTTACTACTATAAGCCCCTGGTGACCAGATGTCAACAGCTGCAGCTCACGCTTTGCAGGACAATTAGAAATGAGTTATCAGGCTTACTGAGGTCACCAGAGTAGCAATTTGCCATGAACTATTAAAAGCCTTAGGCAAAACAAATATCCCATACTTCAAGGAGAAAAGAGGCATTTGGCAGTTCAAACAGTAAATTAAGAAAAGAATAGCAACCTACCATTAGTCTAAATGAGGAGTGACCCCTTTGCGGGAAACCGTTTAAGCTGAAGGGAGCCCTCAAGGAGAAAGGTCAAAAAGTTGAATCCTTACACTCCTACAAAAGTGGTCATACAGATAGACACCGTGCCATGGAGCCCCATTTGATAGGGCTTGTACCACAGAGTCCATGTGACATGACAGATTTGACACAGTGCATTATTAACCTACATATTGGAGAGAAAGAAAATGTATCATTGTGGTGTAAATTATACTAATAGTCATTATACTAATCTTTAACAGTGAGGTTCTAAGGCTGCTTTAAAATCTTTGTACCTGCACTGCTGTTTAGCAAACATTAGACTAGTAGGCCAACATGTTGGCCCCCAGGAAGTGGCAAGTTAATTTAGCTTACCATAAATACTGAAAACACTGTGAAACTGGGTAACAGCCAGATTCTACCCAAAGGTACAAATATGCCTACCAGCATGCCTAAAAATCACCTATTAAAGTCAAATGATAGCCCAGAACATACCCAACAACTTTTTCATACAAATGAGATGCAAGGTGTTATTTAATGCCATACTAAGCTATGCTGTTATCCAGTTGTTGGCTCCATATACATATTTAGCATAGCCTACAAATAAAGCGGTATCAACCTTCTCATCTAATTATCAGTATCAAAACTAATAAACAAATTTTCCAAAAATCTAAACTACGCCAAAACAATTCTTTTAAGCCATGACACCCCTTTATTTATTTAGTTTTTTTAAATGATATCCATCAAGCCCATAATACAGACATGCAAGTCTGCGTGTTATGTAGACTTTTACAAACTAACAAAACAGACGACACAATTTCAAATAAGCCAGGAGTTTTAGGCTATGCTGATGTTCAGATTTGCAGATAAATATTGAACTTCAAAGAAACAATTAGCTAAATACGGAGTATGATAATTGTTTAAAAGTTATTTAGTGGTTTTGCTCAGTCCAACATGTTCTACAAAAAAAGCCTCAAGCACGGCATGGCTCTGTATTTCCCAAAGAAGTGAGGCTGGTTCTTGTCACATCATGCCATTTAACTGGGGCACTACTGCAAGGATCTTAAAAGGAATTTTAATTCAATGGCCATTGAAAGGTCACTTTAAAATGGCATGTAAAATGTAGTTAATAAAATTCTTTTTTATAAGGTGAAACATCCTTAAAAATGTACATAACATAAAGGAACACACCTTTGGTGCACCCCTGGTGGCTTCTTAAAACAGCTTCATTTCAAAGTGATGACTCCGCTGCCCCACCTGCTGGTGTTTAGGAGACATCGCAAACAAGCAGGCAGAAAGGTCAACATGTCAAAATACATTTACTCTCACCATACTACAGGATTATGGGCTTATGGTAATCAGTAAACATGGACCACAAATGTGTAACAAAGTTTTATTTGTAAATTTAAACTCAAGATGATGCATAGTGCCCCATAGTTGTCAAACTTTTTTTTAACACTATTGTAAATGGTACAATAATACCAATCTGTCTTTAGAGAAAGAAAAACATTTGTCACAAAAGTTGCAAATGAATACTTCCTAGTGTTACAAACATTGATCTGAAACATACTGTCCTAACTGCAAATGATTTAGAGATGTCACCTCTGTGGCTTCTGTAACTGCTCAATAAAATAAAGCATTATACACTGAAAAATAGACTTCATTACAAAACAAAGTATTTTACATGCTGTATCTACACAGAGTATTAAATTAAAGTAGATCAGTGAAATAAACCAAGCGCTCAAAAATCTACTGCATACTGGTGAGTGACTGCTTAAAAATGTTATTCCTTTAAATCCCATTGCTTTTTGTAAATAATCTAGCAGTTTTTTATATTATTTAAACAAAAAATATTTAATGTGCTTATGCTTGTTATATACTCTTTGTCCAACACGTTCCTCAAAAAAGCCTCAACCACTGCATGTCTCTCCATATTGCCCAAAGAAAAGAGGCTGGTTCTTGTAAGAGAAATGCTACAAACATCCCAGTACATCTTGAGTGATCCCATGATCTCTCTTCGCTGTACTAACAAAGTAATCCTGGCCACAGGTAGTGGTTGCACACCGTCTCAAACAACAGTCTTGATTTTCACTTTGGAAATTCTAGCACAATCTAAAAAAAGAATAGACCCAATGCCAAGAGGAAAAGTCAGCACCATTAGGTAATTTGCAATCACTTGCTGTCCAAGTTGCAACAGGCAGCACAAGCACAAACACATATATTATACAGATCCTTATTTGGCAAAGACAGCTTTAGACAGGAATGTGTCATAGAGTGAGGAATGTCCAGTGTTCTCTCCTCTCCGCTGCCCAAGTTAACATGAATTACTGCTGCACTAAAGTGGCTGCAAGTGCCTGGCACAGTGGCTACTGGAGTTCATACACACTTAAACCACATTAATTCAACTGACTGAAAAAAGTAATCATTTGTGCACTAGCAGGGCACGCACAAATTTCATGTTTAAATTGATCTTTAAATAAATAATGCCTGTACACATGGTGTGACTTATTTTCAGCAATTCAGGAAAATGATTGTCTATTCAAATCTAAGAACAAAAAACATGAAATGCACAAATTTCCCCACTGGAAAAAAAAAGGTACACTCTGTCTCAAAAAAATATCCCAAGCCTAATGAATCCCATCCCTACTGTAATCAGCTTTCTGAACAGGTAACCTAACAGGATTTATGGCTGGAACTGCTGCGAGGCTGCCCTCTAGTGAACCAACCCACCAGTGAAGTTAATGGCTGAGGAAGTTGAAAAGCATGGAGTTTATATCAGGAATGTACATCCACAGTTGTGCAGTATTACTAATTTACTCAACAGTGTTGAATCTGGAAATGTACAGGAAAATCTTATAAGCCTTATAAGTTCCATTTCAACCACAGCTGTGTGGAAGAAAAAACAAACAAACAAACAAACAAACAAAAAAAATCACTTTTTTTCCCAGTAAGTCAGTAACGTGCTTCCATTACAAACAGAATACCAAGACTTATGGTCTGAATGAAAGCATTACGAAGAGGTAATAGCATCACATGAATAAAGTGTGTAAACTGTGTGTAGTTTTACACTTAGCAATGATGCTTTAGTGTATACCAGTAATATCATAGGCAAAATGGTGTTTAACATGAATAAACATATACAAAAAATGTCAACATTAGTGATGCTGGCCAGTCAGAGACCTTGGTAAGGATAGATCGTTGTTGGCTGAAGGGCGCTGGTCCCTCGTCCACACATACTGGCTGCTGTAGAGCTACAGGTACGTATCCAGCTCTGTGCTGCTAAGGCTCTGTGTGGATTGCTGATGAGGAGAATCTTTGGCAGGGGCAAGGTCTGTAGGAGGTGCACAGTGCTGGTGAGGTGAGAGTGTTTCAGTTTGTGGCACAGTTTGTGGCACAGTCTCTGGCGTCTTGCTGGTGACCGGTGGCATGGCAGGTGGGTCTGAGGGTGGAGGTGAATGCTCATTTGGAAGAGGGTAAGGGTTAGGGACCTCCATAATGGGCTGGGATTTCTTCTTGCTCTTCTTCTTCATGCTCTGCTTCTCCTCTTTGCCCTTCTTCAGCTGCGAGGTGGGCTGAGGCACCTCAAGTACAATGGTGGGGTTCTGCTTCAGATCCTGGCGCCTGGGTGGGTCAGCCAACAAGACGAGCCGAGCACCGTGCATCCTTGGAGGCGGTTTGAGATTGAGCTCTCCACGGGTCTTCCTCCAGCGCTTCAGCTGGGTGTGGTGCTCTTTTTCCACATCTCGTGATGTCACTGGCACCTCTAGAATCTGCAACAGGAAGAGATGCATCACCAGGTCACAGCAGATCATAATCAAAGAAAATGTGATGAAACAGGATCAGCCTCTGCTGGAAAATATGCTCTTTCTATGTTTCATAGTGGTAAGAATGTGAACTTTGTCAGTAAATGCCAAAGGGTCTTGGGGCTGCTGTGGACACAGTGTCACGCACAGCCGAGACAGGCCTGTGTATAAGAGAGGCATTGTTAGAGTGGACAGACACTCACAGAGGAACCAGACACTGCCGGAGCAGCACTCTGGTCAGATTGTCTCTCTGTCACTTTATTTCTCCCTCAGACTCTCTGCTGTTCCATTGACTACATTTGTGAACATTTAGTGTTCTCAGTTCTCAAACTACATTTTCACAAACAGTAACAGCACAATGCTGCATCATTTAAGGATCATGCCAGAACAAACAAGCTTGGCCTCCCATGTGTAATGCTATTTACATTGATTAAGTGTGGAAAATGCTCCACTACTCCACAATAAAATAAAAGCTGGTATGATGTTTCTTAGGAATGAACAGGTGATGTCTAGTAGTGCTGTATCCAATTCCATGGTTGATGCAAGTGAACAGCAAAACAACAACTTAAAAAAACATTGGAAACATATAAGTAATTGTTACAAATCAGCTAATGAAAATCCAAAATCACTGAATATCACTTGGGTTGTACTTTGCATCAACTGTCATTGTAGCCTCAGATAAGCAAATCTAAAAATATCATGTGAATGAAAAAGGAAACTTTTCCATGCATTATGTATGTTTTCTGTAGGACCCAGCCCTTGTGTGACATGAACTTTCCTATTTAGCTAATTTAATTCCTGTCTCTGGTGGAGATTCCCTGCACAAACAGTTATGCAAGGCGAAGGCTTGCAAACAAGAGCACATGTATTTTGGTCAAAGGTTTGTCTCCCCAGTCACTACACCATGCTGCTCCTCTGCTCTTACCTCTCGGACGAGGAAGCCCTCCTGCATGTAACGAGGTTCTATGGCCCTTAGAAGCTCCATGGTTTCATACTGGCCCTGGCAGGCCTTCAGCTTCTCTCGGGTTCCCAGCATACACTTCAGCAGCACCAAACCCACACGGAAGATTATCTTTACTCCTGAGAGAGGGAGAAGAGCCAGGTAATTGTGTTGTAGAGCATGAAGACGTTCTGATGTACTGCTTCAACATCTAGTACCAGTGCAAATTCAGCACTGTAAACCACTGTTACCATCACAGAGGAACATGTCCCAAACACGCAGCACAGACGACCAAGGCAGCGTTCTGGAGAAGGCACACATAAACCATTCAGTCATGTAGAGGATGGGGTCGATCTTGTGCTTCTCCAGATGGCGGAAGGCTAGTGGGGAGACGCGCCGCAGCAGAGCAAACAGGATCTCTCCATCTAACTGTATAGCTTCCTGAAGGAGACACAAGTAGGACGGCATTAACAGAGTACTGTTCTCTGTACTGTCAGGACTGAAACCCAACATGCATGTGGATGTTCAGACATTAAAAATACACCAGTCCACATGCATCGCCAAGTGTAAATAGTTTCCCTCTGCGCATGACTAACCATATTATATAACTTCTTTCATAGCTTTATGTTATACTTTTATGAGGAAGCATTTCATTGGATCTTGCTTCAGTTATAAACAAATTACAAAATAAAAAGCAATAAAGCTGGACAGTACTACAATACAGTTCACTACTATATAGGTGAGTAAGTAACCTAATGTTCAAATTGGGGTCTGACAACTCCTCATTGTTTCATCAGTAACTTATAAACACTAAAGTCCTGTTTCTGCCAAAACAAAACTGGAATACACCCCAGACAGTTAGTGTGAACAGTGTTTCACCGTTTGTGAAACAGCAACGTCACATGAAGTCATATTCTCTATGCATGTCCAGCATCTTGTGATGGCGTTGTGTTTCATTCTCACCAGGCCAGGACTGTAGTAGCCTGGAAGATACTTCTCACAAATTTGGACCAGCCCCCAGAAGGCATCCTGTGGAAGTGATACAGATGATGTCATGATCTGCTCATGTAACAGGACATTTCTCTGTGTTCATGTGGGAGTTAAATAATAAAACTGAACATTGAGCGTGGACTTGATAATAACATGTTTTTTTTAAAGCCAATACATGGACAGACATTTTGTGACACACACATAAATACAGAGTTTTGCCAGAGATACTACTGTGCACTTCATTTGAATACATGCCTTACGGGCACAGTACGAACCAGAAAATTTGCCTACCCTTCATATAGTCACCGCAGCAGCTAAGAGTTGATCTATTTTTCAGTCTCTGGATCAGCTCCAGGACTTATCTCCATATATTTGTACAGTCTATCGCTCTGCTGTTCAGCTTAAAAAGACTTGTCCAAGGTCACAAATTAAAACAGAGCTGGAAAGGCACGTAATTTCTAGTTGGAAGACAAAAATAATAACAAGCCTTCGGAACTTTGTCTTTTAACACTGGGGCAGACGATAAACAACTCCACAGCCAACGCAAGCTTATCAGCACATGCGCAATATAAAGAAGACAGTTTTTATGGTGTTTGTGATAGAGGAGAAGTTACAGCACCTCAGCGGGCATGTGCATGAGCAACACAGCAGCAATAGGGGCCTGAGCCTGGCAGTATCCCTCCTCAGGTCTGTACAGAGTATAGGCCTTAAGAACACGAAACAGGTCCTGCTGTCTGCACAGGATCAAAACAAAGACACGCAAAACCGTTAAGACACTCATCACTTCCAGTGTGTAATGCTGCTTCACGTCAGCTTACCCGTGTCCTCCCCGTGACACAAACATCTCATGGAAAGGAAACTGTCGATGGAGGTCTTTCTCAATCACATCGAGCCATTTGGGGTCCCCTGACTGGCTATCCAGTTCCTGACAGAACATTGACGAGATGTGACATCTCTTTAGTGCACAGTAACAGCAATTTGGGCTTTCAAAAAATTCAGAAAGTGATATTCTAGAAGATTTAATGATCACGGGAAATACCTTTTGCATTAAAATACCTGTATTTAAACAACAATAAAAATTGTCACAGAGAATAATTGTTGTATCACTGACCATAAAAACAACCAGTGATTTTCCATTGTATACTGAATGATCTAAATGTGAACTGGCTCCAGTCCAATGCACAAAAAAAATCAGAAGTAACACTGGTGCATGCCCAGTTTCAGTAACACTTTCAAATGAAATTTAAAAATGAAATGAGCCCATATAACAGCATCGAAAGAGCTGTAAAGAGGAAGAGAAAGAAGCTCTTCTCTGACCTGAAACTTTCCTTGGTTCTGCTCTTTCTTCACCTTCCCTCCTGACAGGTAGAGCCATGCACGCCCTCGCAGGGCAGGAGGGATTCCTTTCTGGCACCGCAGCCTCACCTAACCCGCAGGGGGACAGGGGTTCCCCAAATCAAGCATGACATAAAGGGAACAAGAGCAAAGAAGGCACGAGCCATTATGTAAGCTGCTACAAACAGTCCATCATCCTATTACTTGGTATTGGCTGCTTTTTTGGAAACATGTGAAGTGCAGTTATCCGTTTAAATCTTTGAATAACAGCTCATATTTCGATGAGTCAGTAAAGCCACAGTGTATTACAACAAAGTTCTTATACTCAATCAAACATCCACTTGTACTTAGGTAAAATGAGCACAACTGATCATCAGTTTTGTTTAACAATTTATGACCTTGATGAGAATTTTTACACTGAGGGTAATGTGAAATTCACATACACCCACCAGCCACTTTATTAGGTACACCTGTACAGTCATATGCACTCAATGCAACACTTCCACCTTAACATCTGTGTTTATTAAGGTCAAAATCAATTAAAACAGAGCTGGAAAGGCACGTAATTTCTAGTTGGAAGACAAAAATAATAACAAGCCTTCGGAACTTTGTCTTTTAACACTGGGGCAGACGATAAACAACTCCACAGCCAACGCAAGCTTATCAGCACATGCGCAATATAAAGAAGACAGTTTTTATGGTGTTTGTGATAGAGGAGAAGTTACAGCACCTCAGCGGGCATGTGCATGAGCAACACAGCAGCAATAGGGGCCTGAGCCTGGCAGTATCCCTCCTCAGGTCTGTACAGAGTATAGGCCTTAAGAACACGAAACAGGTCCTGCTGTCTGCACAGGATCAAAACAAAGACACGCAAAACCGTTAAGACACTCATCACTTCCAGTGTGTAATGCTGCTTCACGTCAGCTTACCCGTGTCCTCCCCGTGACACAAACATCTCATGGAAAGGAAACTGTCGATGGAGGTCTTTCTCAATCACATCGAGCCATTTGGGGTCCCCTGACTGGCTATCCAGTTCCTGACAGAACATTGACGAGATGTGACATCTCTTTAGTGCACAGTAACAGCAATTTGGGCTTTCAAAAAATTCAGAAAGTGATATTCTAGAAGATTTAATGATCACGGGAAATACCTTTTGCATTAAAATACCTGTATTTAAACAACAATAAAAATTGTCACAGAGAATAATTGTTGTATCACTGACCATAAAAACAACCAGTGATTTTCCATTGTATACTGAATGATCTAAATGTGAACTGGCTCCAGTCCAATGCACAAAAAAAATCAGAAGTAACACTGGTGCATGCCCAGTTTCAGTAACACTTTCAAATGAAATTTAAAAATGAAATGAGCCCATATAACAGCATCGAAAGAGCTGTAAAGAGGAAGAGAAAGAAGCTCTTCTCTGACCTGAAACTTTCCTTGGTTCTGCTCTTTCTTCACCTTCCCTCCTGACAGGTAGAGCCATGCACGCCCTCGCAGGGCAGGAGGGATTCCTTTCTGGCACCGCAGCCTCACCTAACCCGCAGGGGGACAGGGGTTCCCCAAATCAAGCATGACATAAAGGGAACAAGAGCAAAGAAGGCACGAGCCATTATGTAAGCTGCTACAAACAGTCCATCATCCTATTACTTGGTATTGGCTGCTTTTTTGGAAACATGTGAAGTGCAGTTATCCGTTTAAATCTTTGAATAACAGCTCATATTTCGATGAGTCAGTAAAGCCACAGTGTATTACAACAAAGTTCTTATACTCAATCAAACATCCACTTGTACTTAGGTAAAATGAGCACAACTGATCATCAGTTTTGTTTAACAATTTATGACCTTGATGAGAATTTTTACACTGAGGGTAATGTGAAATTCACATACACCCACCAGCCACTTTATTAGGTACACCTGTACAGTCATATGCACTCAATGCAACACTTCCACCTTAACATCTGTGTTTATTAAGGTCAAAATCTTTCAGTTTTGGTGAAATTGTCATAAATGTATAAATTCAATTATATGTTATTATTGAGGTCATAGTTAAAGGTGGTGTTATACTGGACTACATTATATTCAGAGGTGTTCCTAATACTCTGACCCTCTCATGTATGTAGCTGGGGAGGACAAAAATATAGAGACACCTCTAAATACTGTATAATGTAGTCTAGTACTTCACAAGAAGTATCCGAGTACAGATGCAGCTATAATCTGTCATAGAGAAGTACAAGGCATTGTTTACACTACAGATTGATTAACCAGATAGAAAAGATAATATTGCCATCTTTATTACACTTTGCATTGCCATTTCTGGACACTTTTATTCACTATTTCTAATATGGAGCTGGCACACTTCCCAAACAAGAGGACCATTTCTGCTGTAAAGCTGATGTAAAACAAGCAACAAATATATGAGCACAATAAAGGATTAAAAATTCAGACCTTCTCTGTATGGCCTCTGTGCCTACCTGCACCACAGGAAAACTGCTTTCTTCTCAGCTTAATGCTTGTCAATTAGAAGAGCTGCATTGCACTTGAGTATAGCTATAGTTTACCCACAGCAACTTTATTTTAGAGTTTTCTCAAAGTCAGGATAGCTCCACTCTAAATCAACTCACAATGTGTCACGTTTTTGACAGGGTGATAAAGGGATGGGTTGTGTCCTGCCCTGCTGCTCACTCTGGGAAACAAGGTAACGCAGCTTTGTACTGAATCGCCGAGAGCAATTCACAAGAAAAACAGTTAGACAAGTGCAGCTGCAAACAATGTCTTGTCCTTGTGCAATCAAATACTTGAGCAACACCATTTCCATCATCTGAGCACATATACAGTACAGAACTACTCAGGAACAAAAATCTGCCACCTGGAGACAATGGCAGTAAAGCTCAGACACCAATTTTAGAAAGCAACAACTTAGAAAGAATGAAACCAAGTCATATCTGGTCAATCTACATGGCCAGCACATACAAACCAGCCACCTGACGTTTTGTGCTACTGAGTTAACACTTGGCACTGACCTTATCAAATCTCTTGATCATCCACTTGTCCCAGTGGTTGAGCATGTCCAGCCACTTCACCTCCCTGTGCCTGAGCACCTCTGGAGGCACATCCTGAGCTCTGGAGACACATCAGAGAACACATTTAAAGGCCTCACTTTTAAATCAAGATTAAATCAAATGAAACCAAAAAAGATTCAACTACAGTTTAAATACAGTTCTCAGTTTTGAAGAGGGCACATGGGCTGGGTGATAAAAAGATATGTACTAAAGATATGCAATAAAGGCAGCTGGAGATAAACATCCAAATTACATACACATAAAAGGCAGTTGCACAGTAACTAGCAGGCTCCTGTATGTTGGGAGGGTGTAACAGGAACAAAAAAACATCCTATGAAAGCCTGTTTGTCTTTCTGCATGTGCCATCAGATCTGTGTGGCCACTGCTCATATGCAAGCAGCAAACTGTGATGAGTCAAAAATAACAACTAGTAGACTGTTTTGAGGAAGATGGTAAAACAAGACTAAGATAGAGCCCAACCCGTTTAATCTCAGAGAGCTGCAGTCAGGCTTTGTCTTCCATATGATGTAATTTAACTACAAACATATACAAGCACAAAAAATTAAGGGTTTCAGATTATATTCTCCAGCAGAAAAAAACAACACAGGCAAGTATAACCCACAATATGGATGAGGTCTGCTGCTTTACTAAGCTATGTAATTATCTCATAAGCACAGGCCTGTAATTGCAGGGTTCAGGCATCTTCAAAGAACTTTTATCAATGTTATACCATGGTCTCAGCTTCCTAAGACTTGAGTGTCTTGGCTTCCAAAGAGTGCCAAATAGTGTAAGCTAAAATCTTGGTTTGTGACTACCGATAAAGCTGAACCAGAAGAGGCCCTCTAGTAACGGGGCGCCAGAGCGGTGGCTCCAAGTCTGCCAAAACTCCAAGAAACAGGCAACTCCCAGCCAGTGCCTGGCACACCTTTCACTATTTCAGTGCTGTAATATGCAGGCCCTGGCTTAAAAAGGGGCAAAAGACAGGGCTTCATGTTATCGAATAAAGATGCTACTTGTTATCACTCTATCTCCATCTGCTTCCCTCTTGCTTTTATATTTGCCATGCTGAGTGAGGCAAACAGCGGATTCAAAACACACTGTGCCACGCAGAAGGTTGGGAACTCTGTTGTGCAGGGGCAACCAGACAACAACGCCAACACTGTGATATGGCATTATAACTAGGTTACATTAGTCGCTAGCTACAATACAGGTCTCTAGGCTTTTGCTGAACTGGTTTTAAATTGTACTACTGATTTTAGTTAGCCCAGAGTAAACTGGCAAGAGAACAGAGGAAGTTGATGGGAGTGAGCTGAAACACTTACAACTCCTCTGAGTACTGCTGTGCCCCACCAATAAATCCATATTTATCGGTTCGTCTGTCGCTGGTGAAGCCGTTGATCTCTGAGTCGGATCCCAAAGAGCTTTCATCGTCGATGTGGCTGCTGTTAATAGTCCGGATACTCCTTGTGTCCACTGACTGGCGGCCGTTCCCTATTTTTGCCATGGTAGCAAGAAAGCTAGCTCGCTAGCTAACGTCAGCGAGCTTGTTGACAGCCCGAAGTCAAAACTGCTCATCTGCATATGTTGTCGACTCAAACAGCACCGACGCCATGATTTGTAGACGTAGAGCAAAATTTTAAACTTCCAACTACTTTCTCTTTAACTGTTATCTAAAGCTACAACTGTCAGGCCACATCAATTGTTATGCGTTAGCTAGCTGGGTCAAGTTGTCTTATCCAGATATAACATAAGCTAGTTAACAGTGGGTTACTAACGCAAAGTCAGCTGTAACTGCTCGCGCCAGCGTTATTTCTATACAGACCTTACATTGAACAAACTACAGCAATATTATCAGCTTGGTTTTCATATTTTAACTAATTTTAGCTGGCTAAGAGATCAGTCTTTCATGTTCTCAGCCAACGGCGGGTCGTCTCGCCGTCCTGTCATCCGGAGTGTCTTGAACAGATTTCGCCTCGACCAACAACCAGTCCGTTGTCCTGGTTTGGTTTTAGCGTCATAATGTTATGACTACCCCTAGTGGCTGTCCTGGAAAGTTAATCTTGTCTGGAGCACTTACAAAGTCGACGGCCTGGATTTAGGTCTCCTGTGCTGCAACCATCTAAATCTAACGCTGAGCACATTCCCAAGCAAACCACCTATTCTGTTGTATTTAGTCTACATCACTGACACTGGGCGTTTGTGCACTTGTTAATCCATGTTGTGCTAATCACATTAAGTAGTTTCTGACCACACACCATCATGAAATAAAGAATTTTAAA
>NW_018127892.1:4805892-4815835 GCF_001952655.1 Monopterus albus | reverse complement strand
ACTGTGGGGTTTCTACATGTTACCAAACACCATATATCATCATGAACAAATCAAGACTTTAATCTATAGTATGAAGCCTTCCTGCCAGCCAGTGTATAATTAATCATTCTAGAGTAACAGAGTTATCTGTTCACATAACATTTTATGAAAAGCACAAAGGAATTATAAAAATGACAAACTAGAAGGATATAACAGGACTGAGTAACCAAACACCCCCAAGTAAAATCTTTTCCTTCTTAGTGCTCAGCTCACTTCTTTCTCCCACCTCTCTCCTTCAGTGCCAAATGAATTACTGAACCGTTGTTCATGTTGTAATAAGCCAGGGAGTTGGAATCCTTGATGAAAATGCCCTATAATGGAAGGAAAAAAACATAAATATTATTCAATCAGTCATTCAGATTAATGCAGATGAGACCTCATATTTTCCAATAAGGCTCAAAGAAAAGCTTACCTCATACTGCAACTTCTGTTTTCCTGCTGGCATGCCTGTAGCTTCATGGATTTTGACTTTAATAACAGACACCTGTGAAGACAAGACATTGCATTTTCACATCCATAAGAATGGAGTAGGTGCAGAGGCATGCAATAAATAAAGAGGGAAACAATAAGCCAACATATGAATACCTGGTCTGTGAGTGGGACAGTGAAATTCAGCACTTGGCCATTCAGCTTCCATTCGGTCTTGTCTTGCATGTTGGGAACCTGTACTTTAACTGCCACAGGGCCCTGGAGAGGGGGGGGAATCAAGAAACAACAGGATGAATTTTAGTGTTACGGGCCGAATCAATAATGTGACAATATTTATTACAGCTAAGGCTACATATATTTCTGTCTCACTGATAGAAAAATAAAAATATTGGATGTTTCTCAGCCATCACATTTGAAACTATATATGAGCATACTTTACTTCTCTGTTCAAAAACATTAACTCAAGCAAACCAGACACAGTTCATACATCCAACAACTCGTGTCATTAACCACTGACATTTCACTGCATTAACAAACCTTATTTCTACGAAGGAACTCCTCCTCTGGAATAAGGTTGTCCTCTGTCTTCATCTTCTTGCTGATTGGCTCATCCTCATGAGGTGGAGGTGGGTGGGACGGCGGCACAGGAGCAGAGCTGGGTGGTTGTGGCACTGGAGGAGCCGGGACAAATGCTGCCGGAAGAAGCAGGTTATTTGAATTTAAAAAGATAAAAGTAAGAAAGGCTATGTGGACAAAGTTCAGCTGCCAAATTAGAACAATTAAACATTGAAATTTCACTTTGAACATCACTGGTAGGTGTCTAGAAACCATCTTACCAGCTGGAACAACCATGGGGGGTGGTCTCGGGGCCATGAGGTGGGGTGCTGATGGAGGCATAGGGACCACATTGATACGGGGAGCAGGAATCACAGGAGGCATTTGTGCTAAAACTTGTCCTGGTGCTAGGCGCACTACAGGAGCCACAGGGGGTCTTGGAATTACAGGTACAGCAGACAGAAGGGTGGTACGCACTGGAGGTGCCACCTGTATAATGAGCACATTTGTGGAATATTAACAACATGCTGTATATACAGAGAACATTTAATTAAGTATGAACAATCTTTTTAAATATAGGCTCACAGCAGCAGGTGGGCGAGGCACTGCTGTGACAGGAGGATTGGGTTTAGGCAAATTGGCTGCAGAGGAGGGGATGGGAGGCGGGTGATGAATTTCACTTGGCTTGCTTGGGCCAATTTTCTCCTTAGTATCATCTTCTCCCACCAGCCCTTTGGCCTTGTGAATGGCTTCAATCTGCTCTTGCAACGTGATGTTGGCCTGTGCTGCCTGCTGCGTACGAGCCATGCTACCAGAATGGCCATCCCAGGTAACCTGGTCAGGGAGGAAAAACACAAGTATTACAGACAACAAAACACCTGGAGAGAGAAACAAACCAAGCTACAAACCAAGCTACATATAAATCTTTGAGGATCAAAACGGTACTGACTTAATTTCCTTCATCTCAGTGACTGTTCTGATCCCACACTGTGTAATTTAAACTGTTAACTCTTCTCACCTTTTCCTCTGGCTTCTGGATTTCTTCTTCACCAATCTTCTTACCAATGGCTGTTTCTTCCACACCGAAGATATCGGTACGCCTCTCAGCCAGCTGTTTCAAGCTGCTCTCGATATCCAAACCAGGAGCATAGACTTCGTCCTCTATCTGCCTCTCTTTGATTATGCGGTCTCTTTGCTCCAACCAGCGCGGATCCAGCAGACCAATACGCATGTGTTCTTGCATCTTACTGGCTGGGATCTTCTCGCCAGTAATTGGTGAAATGAGATACTCGTCTGGAGTTGCAACTGAGGGCTGAGGCTTGGAAGCTGGGAAGAAGAGTCAATATTAGATCAGCACACACTGTACATGTTAATAGCCTGTTATGCAATAGGTGTTATGTTATATAAGAGAGCATGTGTTACCTTTAGGGTCGTAGTCTTTGCGAATAATAACCTGGTCTGGAGTTGGGGGCAGTGGGGGTGGCATAGGGCTGTCTGGTGGCAAAGGAGCCTTCATGCCCTCATCCTCTTCATCAGATCCCTAAAGAAGCAGGAGGGGAAGAATGATATGTTATTACCAGCACTTATCATTATTTTATTTCTGTTCAAGAAGAGCATCACCAAGCATAGGTAGTATATTTAGTTAAACTGAAAATGAGAATAAGACAAGGGGCATCAAACCAAACCAATAGTATGAGGTAAGAGTATACAAATATAGCAGCATATAACTGGTGAAGGAAGGACAATGATGACTTACTATATCAGGTCTTACCTCATCCATGTCCTGCACCTGTGTGTCTTGATCAGGCTGTGAGGGGCGGCCTTCGTCCCGATTCTCCCGTTCATCCTCTTCATCCTCACTCTCAACCTCCATCTCCACTTCCTCACTCTCTCCGTACTTCTCATAGCGCTCTTGGATTAGGATACGAGCACCAAGCTCCTCGGGTGTGGTGGGTGGTGGGAAGTGGCCTGGGGAAACAGAGATACCAATATAGACAAATGATTCTTGCTACATTTAGGGGTTTAAACATTTTAAGATGTTAATGATTGTGGTTATATTACCTTGTTCATTGGGCTGGAAATCAACTGTCTCAACCACTACAAAGTCATGCCAGTCGATTTGGGCATATGCTACCCGCTCTTTCTCCCTTTCCTCCTCCTCCTTCTTTCTTTCACGCTCCTGGAACTTTGCCCACTCAACACGGTACCTCACCTGGTGTGTTTGTGCAGTAGGGAAGCTGATTAGCATGAGAGCAATGCTATTAAATGTTTTTTCTGAGAAACACAGTAAAAAAAAGAAAAAGATTACCTGGTCCATAACCTCTTTTGGATTCTCTGCCTCTCTCTTTAGCTTGGCCAGGAGGCCTTTGGGAGGGATCAGAATCTAAAGGTTGAGAGACAAGAGCAAGATACAATTTAGCATCATTACCCAAAAAAGAATAGAAATAATACTAGAGAGGAGCAATCTGTGAGGTCACCTTAGTGTACTGTTCAACCAGTTTGGTGAAGTAGTTGAAAAGGCTGTGCTGTGGCCGAAGAAAGTCAAACTGGTAGTTCCTCTGTTCTTTCTGCATGAGCTGAGTGAGAAACTGGCGCCCATTGCGAGCAACAAACTGGGCAGTGAGCTTCACAACATCCAGGTCAAATGCTGAGATTGACGGAGGATCTGCAATAAACTCAAACTCAGGAGGTGGCTCTTTGGGGACAACCGTCTCCTGAATTACCTGTGACTGCACCTATCGACAATCATGAAATATTAATTGTTATAAACAAACATGACCAATTATAAGCAATTTAAAAAAAACTAAAGTAAGAGTAGATGGAAATGCACTGTCTCACTTTTTGAGGAAGCTGCTGGGACTGCTGCAAGGCCTGCTGCTGCATAACCTTAGGCACAGCTGCAGAGGGTTCCTGGGCTTTGCCTTCCTTAAAGTCATTGACCTTGTGACGGTAGTAGGCATGGTAGGGGTCATTAGGGTTGAGAAAATTAAATTTTGGATTGTTGATCTCATTCTGACGGATTCTTGCTTCAAACTCAGGCCCATTTCTGTGAAACGACAAAAACGTAGTCATTTCATAGACATAAAATCCAGTTAAGATTGCAGATTAGACAACGGAGACATATGAAGTAACCAACCTGGCAACAAAGCTGGCTGTCTTGTCAACTATATTTCGGACCTCAGGAGGCGGATATATGATGCCAACAATGGGTTTGGTGGCTGGGGTTTCTTCTGCATCACTCTGTTGACAACATTTATATTGATTATATGATAAGGTTGATTATATGATTATATGATAAAGAAGATTAGAAAAAATAGGCAATGTCTAATTAAGAATCTGCTGTCCCCGGACCTTTACCATGACCACATATCTGTTATACCTGACCTCCTACACATTAGCTTCATCTTAAGTCAGTTCATTAAAAAAACATGGAATGCATTTGCATCTGAATGTGGCTGCCACCATAGCAATACAACAGGGAGAAATGTAACTTAGCTTCTCGTTTACAAAGCACAACAACACTTGGAAAACCCCCACAAAATATTAACGGTAACGTTACTTTGAAGAAAAAAATATCCAGGTAACAGACTTCGCTGTACCGCGGAAATAATGTCATCTTACGTTTAGAAGATGTGATTGTTAGGTACTTTCTTAGTTAGATAGATATTGATTAGAGATCTGTTGTATTAGAAGATGTTAGTGTAGCCAGGATGTCTTCCTCAGGCTGTTAAATGCAAGGTTAGTTAAAGCAGAGAAAGGCTGCAGTCAGGGATAAATGTTATTATGACGGTAAAAGTAACCATAATATTTGTCTTAATGTGGACTGTTGTGTTACATTGTTTTTAGATACACACCACATAATCAACATTCACACACATTATTTTCTTCATGTTTTGTCTGCCTGGACGTGTAATGTTAATTCTTGCCTGTGACCCTTTGAATAAACCAGCACGGTTATATTTTTTATATATCCAAGTGGTCTGAGTCGTCCCTCTGAGTTCCTGGTTTGAAAGAACCGAACGAGGCTTTATAATAGAATAGAGCCTTTATGATCATTGTTTGTATCGATAAATTATCTAGCTAGTTAGTTTCGCTGCAGAAAATGTGTGCTAGCTATATTGCTAACATTAGCTAGCTAAGCTGCAGCAGCATTCTTACCTTGTTGTTGGTCTCCGGCTGAACGATTTGAACAGGCCCAGGCGGCATGGCTAACGTTGTCTTTTATAAAGTTGGAAGCTACCTGGAAACACACAACCAACAAAATAACATAAATAATTGAATACACGTATTATACCACGTTATTACTATGTAAGAGAGCCATCTATTACAGCTAAAAGTCTAAGTTTGCTGTGGTTGAATACTGAATACTTACTGCGTCCGCGCTTTCGTTGGCCCAATGGAGACGTATTACTTCCGGAAACACGCCGCAAAGCACTGTGGAACTTGTAGTACTTTTTTTTTTCTAGTCGTCAAGGAGATAAGATGTCAACAAGCTGCAACTCACCCTGGTTGCTCTGTCAGACAAAAATACAAGCTAGCTTGTCAGACATGAGTCAGTTCCTGGGTCGCCAAGACTGTATTGAAAGCCTCCGAAAAGATGTGGTGGATCTTCAGGGGGCCATTCTGGATGTGTTTTCTAGAACTGGACCAGTCCGTTTTTCCTCATGGAAGTTCCCGGATAAACTCTCCTGTAATCTGGACATGGTAGATCTGCTGGAGCAGTATGACTTTGTGGATGGGGAAGATGCATTCAATCAGCACTCCCACATTATCTTATTGGAACTCGTGATTGACAGGTAACAACCCATTACATCACATTAATAAGCAATTTCTAAAGAATAAAAATGACTTGTTTTTTTCTCTCACTCCCTGAACAAGACTGCTGCTTCTTCTACAAAGCTTCAATGCCTATGTTGAGCTGCTGTGGTGCGGTCCCAGGGGAGAACACACCCAGCAGAAAGGATGCCTGTCAGTTGGTCTTGTAGTCAGAAATTACTGGTGTAAACTAGTTCAGTTTTCTAACTCTAAGGTACGCATATTGCTTACTGTAGATGAAGATGAAAACAATTAAAGCAATCAAAGAAGAATGCCAAAATGTTACCAGAGAACAGATAGGTCTTATTATTTTCTCATGCTTTCCTCTTCTTTGTAGGGGATGTACAAAGAGAGCAACAGGCAGACAAAATCAAAACCTTATGACTGTGATGAGACAGAGACTGTGTCATCTGTTTCCCCTCAGATGAGTTCAAGGGGTGACTGCTGCCAATTTAATTTATCTGCCCAGTCTTCAACAAGCTCTATTAAGTGTTTGCCACAAAATCATATTCCCTCCAGTCCTACCCATGATCACCCATGCTGTCCTAAAGCAGACACCCGTAATGTAAGCTGCCAGGCATTTGAATCATCCCTCATCCCTTGCGATGCCTGTTATCAAGTGCAGTCCCTTTTGAGAAAAACAGGAGATGCTTTGGTGGAACTTTTTCAGAGTGAGGGTCTGTCCTCCTCTCTACAGCCACTCCTGGCTGCTGTGGAAGACACCCTGGAGATAGGACATATGACTTCAGGTGATGTTGCTCAGTGGACCAAGGAGCAGCTTAGGGACATGGGCCATTTAGCAAAACATCTACAAGATGTGCGGGATACAGTACACCCTCTTAAAGATAGACTAGCAGCAGCAGAAAGAGAGCAGGAGAGATTTAGGGCTCAGGTGGAAAAAGCACAGAAAGAGCTGAAGCAAGAGAGGGAAAAATACCAAGCAAACATAGTCGAGCTGGAGTTTTCACTGCGGAAAGTACAGAGGTCCATGAAAGAAACAGAGCAAAGGCTACAAGAGGAGCAACAGCAACTGAAGCGAGGTGCAGTAAATCTACAAATAAACACAATGGGAAGTCACTGAGATCACATTTACTGCTACTGTATATGGTTAATATTTTTTGTAACAGAAACGTTGTCCTTGGAAGAGAGTAATTCCAGGCTGAAAGAGAAAGTAGCAGTGCAACAAGATGCACTACAAGCACTTGGTAAGGACACACAAAATTTAATTTACCATCATGCCACTGTTCTGTATTTATTTTACCATATTCACATTGAAATACACTTGTCTTAGTTCCTCACACAAAATAAACAAATATGCTGTATAATGGGCCATTTGATTTTGTGA
This sequence comes from Monopterus albus, assembly GCF_001952655.1. Classification (NCBI taxonomy): domain Eukaryota; kingdom Metazoa; phylum Chordata; class Actinopteri; order Synbranchiformes; family Synbranchidae; genus Monopterus; species Monopterus albus. Next base: position 4,808,652 of record NW_018127892.1, on the reverse strand, counting down.
CAGAGTGTGAAAATAATGAACTACAGGAGAAAGTGAAGACCTCACACATAGAGGAAGAAGCCTGTTGTAAACTACAACAAAGAATCCAGCAGTTAGAGAGTCAAATATCCCAAAATGAAGTCCTTCTTGACAAGGAGAAAGCCAAGTACCACAGTGCTTGTCGTCAGCAAGAGGTCAGTGTCACAACATACACCAGATTATTTGTTGTTTCCCTCTGGAGCCCTTGACCATCTTACTACTTAACAGTAGTATGTTTTTGTTGTTGTGTCCAGTCAATGCAGGGAAAGCAGAAATCTTTGTTGGAGAGAGTCGATGCACTTGACGAAGAGTGTGAAGCGCTGCAGAGGCAGCTGGGAGAGAAGGAGGAGAGTCAGATGGACTTACACAATCAGCTGCAACAGATGTCAGAGGAGAAGGAGCAACAGCAAGCTCAGCTCGCTCAACAGCAGGTATATTTGATCCCTTCAGTGCCTAATAATACCCATAATGAATACGTTTAAACCTTGTGCTTTTATGTTGTTCCCCAACAGGACCTGTGTTTAAAGCTCCAAAAGGAAAAGCAGATACTAGAAACACACATAGATGAATTAAAGAAGAGTGTGGCTGAACCCAGAGCTCAGCCCCTTGGTGCATGCCCAACCACAAAGTACACAAATTTTGAATGTTTTCATACCTCTTCATTTCTGTGCAACTGTACAAGGCAGAGCCATCAGTGTCTTGTAATTCTATTTTGATTCCATGTGCTTTACTTAGAAAAGTGTGAACCTTGTATCCAGCCATTATTTTGCCAACTATGTAACTACAGTTACTATACGTATTACATATTGTTCTTTGCTTCCTTACAAGGTACAGGAAATGTACTTTTAGATATGGAACAACAACTGCAGGCAAATAGCATTCGTATAAAAGTTATGGAGCAGGAAAACACTGCCCTACACAGCAGCCTTGAGAAACTAAGGGAAAGAACACAACATAGTGGCACCCAGGTAGGGCAGATCAACATTTGTGATGTTGCAAAATGTGAAAATATGTGAATTGATGTATATTTACAGATTGGTTTGATATTGAAAATGATATCAAAACAATGCATTTTTATCAACAGGATGTTTCACCTCAGCAGAAATGGAGCCTTTCTTTGCTCAGCACACCAGCAGAAAAACTGACACAAATGCAAAAGAGTCTATTGTAGGTATTATTGGTTTAGAATACGTTAATCTAACAAGCAGCATTAAGCATGTTTTGTAAATGATTCATCATAACATCGTTTCATTTCTTCATCCTACAGGCAGAATAGCAGTGAAGCACAGCGGGGACACAAATGGAAGGAAGCAAGAGGTAGAGAAAGTGGTCTGGTGTCAGAAACGTCAGAGGATTGTGTGTCCACTGTTGCTGCCTCCCCCTCGTCCCTGCAAATTCACTTTCAACCCATCCACCTCAACAGGGGCTCCAGTGCTGCCAAAATCCATTCAAAAACAGGCAGTGCTTCTCTTCTGTCTCAATCTAGATCCTTGAATCAGAGAAGAAAATGAAGCCCTGAAGACATAAATGCATTTAAATAGAAGACTGTTTTGCATGTAGAGAAAACACAGCTTTATGTAATGTAAGGATTTGTGGTTCATAAAAGTATTATTTTCTACATTAATATGTTATGGTCTCTTCCTGCATATTATACATGTACTATTACATTAACATGGTGTACATTTAAAATGTTGGATTACCACTGTTACCACTAGATCTCTCATTATGCTACAGTGAATATGCTGTATACTGTATACAATACAATTACTGTGGATTCACAGGAGGAAGAAGAAGGTTTTTTTTGCTGCTTTAAACAACCATATAAGGTTTCTAGATATATAATATGGTTCTCAAACAAACCTGGATGTGTCTTGCGGCAGGTGGAAACAGGTGGTTTGCACAACTCTGAGTGTCACAATGACACACAGAGAGATGTGTGGATAGCTTTTAAGTGCTGTCTGACAAGGGAGGGGAGTTTCCATGGGAACATGAGTGCTTGCTGGATTCACTGGATTCATGCTCTGCTGAATCACTACAGACATTTATTTCAGTATCTCCGAGATAAACTGTCAGTAAGTCCTCATTAGTGCCCCTAAGTCAAGCCCACACATAATGGAAAAGCAGATCCTGTAAGTTACACCCTTTTTTTTTCCTTTCTATTGTATTTGCACTGTACATCAGGATGCTTGCTTTGCAGCGGTAATTTGAGAAGCCATTAGCTCAGCTGCGTAACCTGAGCTCCAAGGGGTTGGCTTGCGTCAGAGCTGTTAAAGTCAAGCACATATTGTACCATTACACCTGACTAACATTAACAAACATCTTAGTATCGATGACATTCAGATCTCTCACCAATACTGGCTGAGTGAACACCATACTGTATATATCATTTTATTAACTTTACAGGCAGCTCAGGACCTGAGTGTTAATACCCTAAACTGGGGTTAATCATAGTCAGTCTTATGCTGCTTCACCCAGTGCCAGAGATACCGATGACAATGACCAGTGCTAGATCAGTTAATTCATATTAATTATGGCATGTAGTCAAGTTAATCAAGAGCAGATGTCCTACACTGACAAATATACATTGATGACTATAAAATAAACAAGACTGGATATGAAATGACCATAGGTGAGAGTCGGAACGTAGATTGACCAGTAAATCGAGAGCTTCGCCTTACAGCTCAGCTCCTTCTTCACCACGACGGACCGGTACATCGACCGCATTACTGCAGAAGCTGCACC
>NW_018127892.1:4753245-4804410 GCF_001952655.1 Monopterus albus | reverse complement strand
GGTCACCCGGGAGGAGCTCAGAGTAGAACCGCTGCTCCTCCACATCGAGAGGAGCCAGCTGAGGTGGCTCGGGCATCTGTTTCGGATGCCTCCTGGGCGCCTTCCTAGGGAGGTGTTCCGGGCATGTCCCACTGGGAGGAGGCCCCGGGGAAGACCCAGGACACGCTGGAGGGACTATGTCTCCCGGCTGGCCTGGGAACGCCTCGCCATTCCCCCGGAGGAGCTGGAGGAAGTGTCTGGAGAGAGGGAAGTCTGGGCATCTTTGCTTAGACTGCTGCCCCCGCGACCCGGTCCCGGATAAGCGGAGGAAAATGGATGGATGCATGGATATGAGATGAGCCATGAGTCTTCTAAAATGAAGCTGTATCATGATGAAAAGAGAATTGGGTGGAGAAAAAAAAACACCTATCAGGACTGTTTACAGCTTAGTGACATACTTTGGATTATTTATCTTTAACATTTATCTGGTTCACACATTGTCCAGCAGTTTAGAGAATAAAATGTTTTTAATATTAGTTGCAAGAAAATATTATGTTAGGATGATGCAATTGACTGCAAGTAATTTTTCAGTATCACAGTATTTCTAAGCAGCAGCAGCAGGTTCACTTACAGATTGTGCGTCACCGTTTTTAAAATTGAAATTAAAGAAATGATTTAAGCATATACAATTTTAAATCGCTAAAATGGATAAACATCGCTATTAAGATTGAGTATATTAGATCAAAGCTACTGTAAGGATGAGTCAAATTCTGTAGGATGCAACTCTTACAGTCAGAACACTGTTATAAATGTTTCTTCAAAACATTTATTTTTCCATTTATAACATTTTTATACAGACACGCTACAACAGAAAGACTTGGGACCTTGATGTGTAAGTAGAATACAATACTATTCAGTAGTAGGAAAAAAGGGACCATTTATATCTGTGTGTTCTGGCATAAACAAGACAGAAAGAGGAGAGAGAATGTTCAGCTTATAAAAAGCACCATAGTCTTAATATCTGTCACTGGCGCTGACATCAAAAGCATTACACAAAATGACCAGACACTAGTTTTTAAATGGTGTGCAAAGTTGTACAAAAGTCTCTTGAATCTGACTCCTTTTAGTAACTATGCCAAAATGCCCTCTGCTATACATTCTCTTCCATGATTGTGTTTTGGTTTAATAATTAGAAAACAAAGTTATATCTAACAGACAAATAAATCAAATAACCATTCAGATGTGAGCTTTGGAAGCCAGTTTGCATTAATTACATGTTTAAGGCCACTGGTTTATCATGTACCACATGCAAACGCAAACTGAAGGAATAAAAAGAAAAACAGAATAAGAATTTCAATTCATGATATAAACAAAACCTAGTGTTCATTTACTTACACCAGGCTGTGGGAATGTTATCTGTATAAGAGGAGTGTCTTCTCACATGAATGCCTAATTTCTAATCTACGGTAGGTCAAGCTTCAGACTGTTGACAGGCATTGCTGCAAATTTGCTGGGATCACAAAGGGCCAGCTCAGGTTTAATATGCAATAACAACCAATATTCTATCCTCTGTGTGTGTAGATTCCCATTCAATAGGTTTATACTTGACTTATTGTTGATAATTTAATTTATTCTTATATCTAAGATTTACTCAACATGAGTTCTGGATTGTAGCATCTATATGAATAATCATTTTATCCAATAGTATCATTCTCTCAATTTGCTTTGATTTCTTATAATCTCATCCTAACAGAGAGACATGAAAGGATGGCTGTCTAAAGGTGCGTGAGAAAAAGCTGTACAGGTGCAGACACAAAAGATGAGTGACACAAAAGAGAATAAGGTCATGAGAGGACATTTAGAAGATTAAGCGAAGCACTGAAGTGAACTAATGAGACTAAAGGGTACCACACACAGGTGGCGCCTCATCGTGTCGCGGCTCGTCATGTGATATGTGTCAACCTGCAATGACGCACGTCACATGCCGCCTTTGTGCAGTGCCCTTAATACAGGTATGCAAAACAATGGTTTTTCATATAACAAACACATCAACAATGACAATATCAGGAACAGAAAACAAAAAAAATTGAAGGGAATGAGATCTGTATAAACTATGACTAGGAGCCTAGCAACAGAAAAATAAATACATATATTAAATATTGGAATAAATAATTTGTCAGAAGCCACTACAGGGCAAAGGTCTGTGCTTAGACCACAAAATGCAACAAATCAATTCTCCTTAAGTTGATCTCTTCAAAGATGCTGTGAGATGACTTCTATCTTGTTAACAACAGAATTACACTTTTAGTGAGTGTTGATTTTCCAGCTCAAGATCCATGTCAAATTCTTTTTCAAAAATCATCCACTGAGTATAGATAACTAAAAGTATAGTGTGCCACAAAGAAAGCACCATATAATCTACAAAAACATGGATTCTAATAAACTGGAAAGAATAGCGCTGGTCTTAAAGGTTATAACACAACTTTGATGCTAGGTGCTTACAGGACAGTAACAGAACTGTCTACTGTACATTCAAGTATCACAAGATATACAAATATGCTTCACAGCAAGACAGACGGCATGCATCCCATCCTGTTGTGCTTACATTTGCAGAGCAATAAGTACAGGGAGAGAGAGAGTACACTAGTATAGCATATGAGTGGGAGACAACAGACAATACCAGGCAGTAGTAATGATGATCATGTATGATCCCACATCATCTCTTTCCTGCATACTCCTCAGCTGCTGAGGCAGTGGAGGCGTTGATGTGGTGAGCCGAGGTGTCCACTTGACCGTCGGGCTGGACAGATTCCACTGTTTCTACCAGACTGCCGCTGGGTAGTACCACGTACCGGGCAGCCATGTCTTTAGGCTGCAGCTCCCGTTTGCCCTCCTTACTGTGCCAGATCCCATAGCCAAAATACACCAAGAGACCTGGGAAAGGGGCCGTATGATACTTAAAATGTTAGGGCACACAACACAGTAATGGGAAAAGTGGGATGTAAAGTCTTGTTTTGTGTTATTCTCAGTTTAAAACATGTTGGTGGCTTTCATATTTAATTCTCTATGGGCAAAATGTACTAATTGGTGTTATAAAAACACATGAACATTAAAATCTTAGACAACAAGGATAATTTACAGCATAGCTAAATGCTAAATTCAGCATGCTAACATTCTTACAATGACAGCATTAACGTACTAATATTAAGCAGATATAAGTATCAGAACAAACAAAATTTTTTATCTGAGGATTAATGTACATACCAAATTGTAAATGCCTATCAAATACTAGCTGTGAAGTAGTAGTAGTATATGTCATTGTGGATCAACGGACCAAATGTCACCCCTAGAGCGATAGTGCTACCATAGCTAAAGAACTATTACATGAGTCCTCAATTTGTCAAAACTTTACATTTATTATAGTCAGTGAGAACTTCTGTCAGTTACTCAGGTGTAATATTGATTACTTGGCTTTAATGCTGCATTAACTCTAAGTCTAATGAAGAAATCCTATGTTTTTCTTCAGTGGCCATTATGGAAGGTAAGAGGCTCTTTCTTCTCTAGGGAAATGGGCTCTGTGAGAGAGAACCTGCTCTGTCAAGTGCAATTTTCCATGAGTGTACATCTTGTTAACTTGCTGCAGTCCGATAGCATTGTTCAAAATGGTTTAATTGTTCATAAAGGCCTTAGGCTAATGAGGCTCATCACAATGTATTCAAATAACTTACTAAGATAACATTCATTTCACATCACTTGTTCACTGGGAATTGCACCCAGTGTTTCTAGAGAGGGAGTTGTGCACCTAATCATCTTTTAAGTTGGCAGACAGCTGTATTTATTTTGGAGGTATAATATTGAGTAACTATGCAAAAGGGGAAAACTATTTGTTTTGCAGGAATATACTGATATATTGTTTACCTATGGCGATCCATACAGTGAATCGAATCCAGGTTAGAGTGCTGAGCTTCATCATGAGGAATACATTAATGAGGATACTGGCACTTGGAGTCAGTGGAACCAGAGGTACCTATACAACAATAAAACATCATAGTCCATTTGTACAGTTGGCTTAAAAAAATGTGATTGAACTGAGACCATTTAATTTAGCTAATTTTAACTGTATGCTGCTGCCAGGTCATGAGGAGCAAACATAAGTTGAGCACCATATTACAAGTGAAAGACAGAAGCAGGCAGTCACCATACTTATACAGTAGAGTTGCATAATAGTTATAAAATCCATAAATGAGCTTACCTGGAATGTTTTTCTGTGGGTTTGTGGCTCATGAAGCCATATGATTGCCAGGCTGAGAACGAGAGCTAGGCTAAAAATCACCAGCAGTATTGCAAAGCTCCAGACTGGCAGCTGCAACTGTACATTTCCAAATTCCAGCACAGCACAGAAGGAAACTGAGCTCACCATCAGAGTCAGCACACAGTAGGCCACCACCTCGCCTGGTTCATAGTCCCCCATCAGCCTGCCCAGGTACGGCTCCCACCGGGCCTTCAGCTGCCCCACCCCACACTGCTCTCTTGTTTTCTGCCTTTCTACCAACTGGAGTTTATCAGAGAAGGATTCGTACTGCTTCAGCTCCCCGCTCTCTTCAGTTATGGTCTGAGACTCTGAGTGGGCAAGGGAAGGCTCAGTATTGGGGTTGGGGGATGTGGAAGCGGTTCCCTTGGAGCTGGTTTTCTCAGGCTTAAAGCGCAGCACAATAACACTCGCCGCCACAAAGGTGTAAGCCAGAAGAGTGCCAATGGACAAGAACTGAACCAAGGCCTCCAGGTCAAAAATTAGAGCCATGGTGGCTATGAGGATTCCAAACACCACAATAGCATTGACAGGAACTTTGGTGACGGGGTTGACACGTGCAAAAATGGAGAACAACAATCCATCCTCTGCCATAGCATACACAATCCGAGGGAGGGAGAAGAGATTACAGAGCAGCACAGTGTTCATGGCTAGAAATGAAAACAGAGATTCATTATCACAACATAAGACAAACAAAATATGGCACAGTGCATACAATATAACTGCTAAACTTACTGCACAGCTATTTAAGTTCTTATCAATCAAAGAATGATACTCACCACAGATGGAACCTACTGCCACAACAATTCCAGCCCAACTGTAACCACGGCGGAAGAAAGCATCTGCCAGAGCTGAGTTGGGGTCCAGTGTGTGCCAGGGTACCATTAGTGTGAGCACTGCGGAGATCAGGATATAAGCTGTTGCTGCCAGTCCAAGAGAGACTGCAGTGGCAATGGGAACAGCTTTCTGTGGGTTCTTTGCTTCCTCACTTGAGGATGCAATTACATCAAAGCCCACAAATGCGTAAAAGCAAGTGGCTGAACCTGCCAGTATTCCAGACAGCCCATAAGGTGCAAAGCCTCCTTCTTTCTGGCTCCAGTTGGCTGGGTCAGCCAGCACAAAGCCAAAGACCAGGTTGAAAACAATGACACCCATACTAATGGTGGAGAAGATATGGTTGAGGTAAAATGACACTTGAACTCCAAAGGAAATGAAGCATGTAGCTACTACTAGAATCCCTGCTGCAAGGAGGTCAGGGTAATGGGCAAGGAAGGGCACGTTCCACTGCATAATGTGCGTCTCTGTGAAGTTCTGGATAGCGTGGTTAAAAATGGAGTCCAGATAGCCACTCCAAGCACGTGCCACAGCAGCGCCACCAATCATGTTTTCCAGAATCACATTCCAACCAATAAGAAAAGCCCAGATCTCTCCCACAGAGACGTAGGTAAACATGTAGGCAGAGCCTGTTTTGGGAATACGTGCTCCAAACTCTGCATAACAAAAGGCAGCCAATAAAGAAGCAATACCTGCAAAAAGGTAGGATATGATGACAGCAGGCCCAGCCATGTCTTTAGCCACTGTTCCTGTCAGAACATAAAGCCCAGAGCCAACCATGCCACCAAGACCCATCAGAGTGAGATCCAGGGTGGAGAGGCACCGTTTCAGTGATGTGGCCATCATGTCATCATCTAGTGTCTTGAGTCGGTTTAGTCTCTGACAAAGGCGCACCACTGGTGCACATCCTCTCACACAAGTTGCCATAGCTACAGAGTTAGACGGGCCAGCTGGGCAGATGGTGCTTAACAGTCACACTGGATCCATTACCTGTCTATGAAACTGACCTGCAAGACAGAGCCCAAGCACACCAACAATCAGAACAGGAAAAGCTGGTGGAGGATGTTGTAGTGAGACTTGCTTAAAAAGCACACTGTGTATTCAGCTTCAGGACACATCAACAGTGACACAATGATGGTGCACTATGTTCATGTGTTAGCTTTTTATCTTGACACACTAAGTTTGCAGGGTGGAGTCTAGCGTTTTGCTCAAGGCATTCTATTGGTAGACACACACTGGAGGTCTTTATAAACAACTAGTCTATACTAAGCCACTTTGAAACCAGAATTGTCTTCTAAGCCTCACTTCTTTGCTTAGGAAGTTTACATGTCCATCCTTGCAGTCTGTGTAATGAAAATAACGGTGACACAAAATGTTCAGTATTTACATTTAACAATATTTAAGTCACACAGTATGAAGAAATAAATATGAATTTTGTACAACTTTGGTGTCAGTCACAGAAAACATCTAAATAATAATTGGTTAAACTGGATCTCTAGATAGATACAACAAACCCAAATATTACGTCTCACTGTAATGTCGATATAGTGGTAAGATTATGTTTCGTAAGGAAATACCAAACAGGATATTTATTTGTCGTAAAAATGTAAGAAAGGCCAAAGCATCATCTAGTCTGTTTAAAATGAAGTCTATGTGGCAGTTCCCCCATGTTAAGTATCTATTTTAACCAGACTTTGTACCGAGGCCTTTGGCACTGACCACTCATCGCTCAGTGCGAGGCCAGCCCACGTGATCCAACAGGCTGATGTGCACAGTAAAAGCTTGAAACACGGTGACCACAGAACATGTAAATTATGTTTTTGTTTGTTTATTATTAGTATCTTTATTACTTGAATGAATATGCTGGGTGTTTTCAGCAGAAAGGCCCAGCCTACACGCTCCTGATCCGGGCGGTGCAACATCCGATTCCTGCTCTCGATAGGTCCACGGCGAAAACATGGTACATCCATTATAATTATGTAACGCTTTATTCCCCTCTAGCAAAACAACCAATAGAAACCGCACAATATGTTTACACTGCGAACTAATCTTCAGTAAACATATCCACGGCCACACACGGTACCGTACAAAAAAAAAAACGGGATAAGCGTTGCTTTAAAAACCAAATTAAAAATTTACAACAAAATGGAAACGGATGCAAAAAAAGGTTCGTGAGCGCATTAGACTTTCTATGTCCTAGATTTACTGGAGAGTACATCGCACTGTTCATTCGTGAGGGAGATGCGATTATTTAACCAGATTCCTTTTGTAACCACAAACGGAGAAACATAATATAAGAAATGTAACGAGCGCTTTACCGTTGTCGTTCAGCGTCTCTCTTCGGTACTGTAGGTCCAGTACTGTGAGAAGTTACCGGGTTGCATCGTCGGTTCAAGCAGAAGGTGCGCCGACAGCTTCTTAAAGGCACAGCCACCTTTTGCTTCCTATTGAAAGGGGGTCTCCGCTGCGCCCCACCCATATTGAGGGAGGGAGAGGGAACGAGAGATAGAGATAGAGAGAGGGAGACAGCATTCCTCTCTACACAGGAAGCCCCAGGACCCTGAGTGCACGCCCAAACGGCGTACAGGACACGAAGCCTTATGTGACTAATATTTCTTGCTTGAAAGTCACAAAGCTCGGTGATAAGACACCAAATGAAAACAGAGACATGGACAGGCCAAAGGCCCAATGAAGTCAGCCTGGCGCTGCGCTAGAAGCCCGATTCTCTGTATTAGCTGTGGAATAGTCAACAAAAACACAGACATCAGTGAGGACCGTCTGCCACATTGCGCGCTCTGGTGCACAGAGGTGCCGCGTGCGCGCGCTTGGACCAGTAAAGTAATGATAACCTGGTCGGTTCGCAGTGACAAATGAACTACAAATCCACTTTTCAAGCCAGTGATTGAGCGAACAAGGTGAAATGCCGATAATTCACCAACCTGCTACACGTTTATCAACAACCGCATGAACACATGGTTTATGTTAAACGCTAGTGGGCGGCGCTGCTGGGGCCTAAGTGGATTGTGTTACACCTGTAGTGCACCTGTCATTGATCAGCTGTTAGGGATAGGCTACAAAACCACCAAAAGCCTTGGCACGCGTTATGGGAGCTGCAGATATGCAAACCAACATGAATTTTCTTTTTTTTTTTCTTGGGGATACAATAGAGAGAGGCCACAGACTTACTTATTTATGTCAAAGAGCAAACTTTACCAACACTGACATTTAAAAAAAATCTATGCAATTGCCAACATAAGTATAACAAACAAAAATATACATAATAAAGGAGTAATCATAATACTGTATAGTCTGTTCAAAAAAAAGAAAAAGAGAGCCAGTACACTGGAGCTGAAACATTTCACACCTTGTTTATGTTTTTACACACGCAATCTTTCCAAAAATGTGGAAAGGTACAAATCTCAGCTTTAATCTCTTTATTATTTTTGATGCTCCAAAGACATCAAAAGACACACCCCATTGCTGGCAGGTCACAGAATTAATTCCAACTGACCCACCTGTTCATCTCCTTGTCCTTAAATGTTTCTAAAGCATTTAAAGACTCTGAAACAAACAAGTTCCTAATTTTGCTAAGTATGACCATACTGGTGTTTAAGTGCTTTACAAGCTATGCTGTCACAACCTGCTTCTGCTCTTCTCTAGGATTTGAAGTGTCTTGAATACTTGACAAGCTGCCTTCTCCTAGTGATGATATTTACACTCGAGTCAACAAGTGATCAGGGTTTTCTTAACCTGTTGCTTCTGAAAGATGGCAGAGTTCAATTTTGGCCAACACACTGTGAATTTTCAGTTAGTGGAATGTAAGCATGCACTGTCTGTGGCCACGGTATGATTTTTGGTTTCTTTTGGCACAGTTAGGCTTCTTTGTTATCCTTCTTATAGCATTTCAGGTTTTGACTCCTTCTGCTGAAGCTTCAGGATCAGTTCAAGTAGGTTCATCTGCACGGTCAGCTCCTGAAACACAGTGGATGAACAGCAGTAAGCTGGGACATACAGCACCATTTGCTATACTTTTATCAGCATCACAAAGCTAATTTATTGCGGCATTAATAGTGAGGAGACAGGCATAATTGTTTACCTGTGGATTTGTGGTGATGTAGAACCCAGGGACCCCTGCTTTCTCCAGGGTGTTCTGCTGGTCTACCACTTTTTGATCCATTTCTGTTACAATCTTCTTATCCATCATTCGTTGTTCCTCACGCACACGAATTTCCAGCGCCTGATAACAAAACACACATTAGTAAGCCAGCAGGCATTTGACAGTTGATCACAGGTAGACCTATTGGGAATTTCAATTTCTTACCTCAGTTTCTGCATTTCCAGCGCCTGATAACAAAACACACAATTATTAGTAAGCCAGTAGGCATTTGACAGTTGATCACAAGTAGACCTATTGGGAATTTCACTTTCTTACCTCAGTTTCTGCTTGTTGGTTTGATTTGAGAAGCGCAAGGTTGTGGGACTTGCATGACTGTAGAGCATCTTTGTGTTTTCGTGCAAGATCTTGTTTGAGTGCTACACATTAGAGGAATAACCAGTCAAGTATCACATTAGACATCTGAAAATGCATCATCCTACTGAAGGCCTGCTTCAAGAAGCAGGTTTTTGCACTAGATATGGTTCATGGTTTGAAAGGACTCCTGGTTTTACTCAGCAATTATCCAAACAGAAAGCATGGGTTGCTTCTTGGACCAGGCCCCGGATGCTTTCTGTTATACAGAGCACCGACCTTGGTGTTCACTGTGCAGCTTTTGCCTTTGGTTGTAGAGATTTTTTTCTGTCAGATGCTGAATATCCAGGAGCCCCTGCACAATCTCATAGACCGTCCCATCTATGAGTGCTAGAGCGAGGTCACTCAGCGTGTTGTAGGACAGGCGCTGCTGGAAGGAGCTAACAATGAAAATAAACAAACAAAAACAAAAATCATCAAGATGCTGTTATTAATCGACCACAGAGCTAAAACGGACACATTTATAAACAGTTCTTCCCCGAACATTACCTTGGTAAATCTTTGACTAAAGTTTGCAGTTCAGATAATAGGTAGTAATGTCTCTCTTGCTGTTTCGTGGAATCACTGTTAATGACGCCGGGATAACCATCCATCTCTTTAACTGGACAGAGAATAGTGACAGAACGATAGTGAACGCACTCAAGCTAGTTAACAGTACCACGTTAAACTAATGCGACTAGATCTTATAGTTAAAAACGCACCCATTCACCGTTAACTAAAACCGGTTGAAGCTACTCAAAACAAGTGAAAGCTTCCTGGCAACGCTGTTCATCGGCTTCCACTTACTCCCAAGAAGACCCCAAGTTGCTGACTGTGGAGATGCCTGTCTGTAAAGATACATGCAGTAGTTCAAAATGTTCGCCAGGTGGCGTATTGTATCAAAGAAGAGACGCTTATGACGACTGTGCTGTATACTTACCAGGTATGATGACCATACGCAAATTAGCGTATTTTCTAAAAAAGGCAAAAACGTGAACTATATCAGATATAATAAATAATGTCCAGTGTTACTCGATTGTGTTTATTTCTGAAAAGACTTTGTAAACAGTTCAATCATTTAAAAGATGAGCTGGAATAAGACAAAGCCCAGTGGAGCTGGCCGCCCACGCGGTGGCCCACGGTGTTTAACCTGCTAGGATGACTGGGGGGTGCACACGCGCATGTGTCGCGCGCTGCTGGTGGGATGTGCGCTGTCACGCGCCGAAGGGGCCAATGAAATGAAGAAAACTCAGTAGCGGACGGGAAGAGCATTATTTTTAACAGCGCCTATGGGAACACAAGAGAAACTGGATAAATAGGTTTCTGGAGTAAAAATGGCCAAAAACACATCTCTTTATTTTCGAATTGTCGAGGGAAGGAACCTCCCGGCCAAAGACGTGTAAGTTATTTCTGAATGGCATGCGCTTCAATGCTGTAGTCCTAGCTCTTAGAATATAGCCTCAGTATTGTTCAATGGCTACATATCAGACTAGTTAGATAAGAACAAAGTTAAGTCCACATTTGAAACGCTAAACTGGGGTACGCTGGCTTGAAGGAATTAGAGGTGAGATAGGCAGGGATGTGTGCTTAATTGACCTGAGCATGCTTAATTGGAGACAAGGGAAAATTAAATTACCACCAGACAAATCTGCATGTTGCTAATAGTCTTTCTCATATTCTTTACTTGTCATCTCTAAGCTCCGGGACCAGTGATCCATACTGCATTGTGAAAGTTGACAATGAGGTTGTGGCCAGGTGAGTTCGCACTGATTAAGATGAAATCTGCATATGAAAAGTTTCTTGAGTTATATAAACCTACAGTTGCATATAGCTAATCTAAGTGATTTTAGATTAAAATACCCTTCAGTGCAGACAGCTACTTGCATTTGGTGAATTTACTGGTTGTTACCCTGCAAACCAGCTGGACTGTGATCAGGACTGTGGTGCCCACAATGTGGCCCCTCCAACACAGAGAACCTGATACTGGTCTGGCCTGGCCTTTAAAACACCAGCAGGTAACCATGGAGAGAGGATGCATCAATTATTGCAAGTTGCTCCTGGTGGAAGCAAAGCAGATACTGGGAGCAGAATACACCAGTTCACAGATGCTGTCCAGTGAAAAGTATACAGTAGCTGATTTCATCCTCCAAAATATTCAGATTAAATAAGGTTATAGCTATAGTGCAGTACAGGCCTATTGCATTTTTTCATACTGGTGCTCTTTGACAGTAGCTCAGATTGTTGAGGGCTTTAACAATAACATGGGGTGAATTTGGCAGCTATTGTTCCATCTGGCATGTTGAGGAAAAACGGTACAATGATTCACTGCAGACACTCTAATTATCTTGTACTTGGAGTGTTACTGTCCAACTGACTTGTCGAGTGTGATGATCACGGATGACGTAGCTGGTAGATTGGGGTGGGATTAACCAGTACAGTACACTCAGAGAAATAGAAAACCATACAGAGTTCTAAAATTGTCCCTCGGGTAGACTATCCCCTGAACTCCTTTATCATAAGTCAATATATAAATGGTACTGATACTAAAACATTACTTTTTCAGTACCTTACTTTAAGGAATGTTAACCTCTTTTTCAATAGATACCTTGTTTTCTAAACACATCAGTGACATGAGAACTTGCTTAAATATCAAAAATGGGTAAAGTAATCATTTAAATCAGAAAGTATCATAGCATAAATATACAAGACTATTAATGTCAACCAGGCATTCAATGCCAACATTGTGGTATAACATTTATGATCCTTAGTGTTATGGATACATTTAAATCAACCTCAGAAAAGCTATTGAGAACCATTTTTAGCTTTAAAATAACCCTTAGAGCTCTTATAAAAATATGTATTGGTAAAACTTGCTGATTCCTGTGTGGGGAGCCTTATAGTTTTTAAGCATGGTGTACAGCACTGATTCCCAGCCTTTTCACCATATGATCTCTTAAAACGAAGCAATGCCTCTTTGGGACTTTGTATGTCACTGAGTTTGGAGCAGATCTACCAAAGAGGGATTTCTTAGATGGTTTGCTTTCTTTGAATAATAGCAGACCTATGGGTTTTTGTGTCCTTTCATTTCACCTGTGATTCCTTGCAGGGTAACAAATTCTAGTATATTCTTCATATTACTTGAAAAACATATAATCGGTTTCCTCACCGGTAAAGTGGGTGATTGTCATATTTAAATGATTTTCTGTCATATTTATATGCTTTTCTTACTTTAGTGATTTCAATTGTTGCATACAATTGCAAAAGGTTTCTGTGTAAGGTCTGGGTGCAAGCATTGTAACCCTCTCTTTTCAGGACTGCCACAGTGTGGAAGAACCTTAATCCTTTCTGGGGTGAAGAGTATACACTACACCTCCCGATGGGGTTCCATTCACTCTCCTTTCTTGTCATGGATGAGGACACCATTGGGTAACACTGCCACCCAAAGCCATCACGGCCATTACTTTTCACTGACAGAGCTTGGAAGTTGATTTATTTTGCTACTTAACTTGTCTCATGAACTGATTTATTTGTGTTAAAACTTCATGTACAGTTCAAATGTTTGGGGAAAAAAATCCCTCCAAGCTTTGAATAAACAAACATCGTCTGGCAGAGGGCTGCCCAGAGTGAATGATTAAAGATCATTTTCTTCTCATGAACACCAGTACTGTAATTGACCTGCCTTCAAATTCACCTCATTTACAACTGTAGCAAGGTCAAACAACATTCACTGTATCTTCTATTTGATGAGCTCTTCTGTCTTTTTCTACAGCCATGATGATGTTATTGGAAAGATTACACTTAGCAAAGAAGCCATTGGATCTCAAGCTAAAGGTATTACTGAGCAAATCTGTATCAGTCTGTAACAGGATGGGTGCCTGGCCAAAGCTCAGAGGTTAAACATTTGTGGATTCCCATGACTGGGTCAAAGGTCTGAGGTGATTGAGATGTGCTTTTATTAGTCACAAAGTCTGGGAATGTTTTTTAGCATGCTCTCACACATTTAATAACACATAATAATCGCTTACATTTATCAAACACTTTTATGACAATCTGTTTCAGTTGTGTAAATTTTAACTCACAGACATTGAAATCATTATTCACATTGATACATTTGTTATCATCATCTTTCTTTGCACAAACTCCAGGGTTTTGTTCATCATGCATTATAAACCATCCTGTAATGTAGAAGCGGTCTTACAGAAGCTTAAACTTTCATAAAATTAGTCATACTGTTTATGTCCGCATTAACCGCACCACTTTCTGCTAACACTGCGTCTTGGCTGTACATAAGGTGTTTATATAAGGTGTGGTGTGATGCTATTGAAGTTGTATTAAACTGCTCCAAGTGTTTACCAGGGTGTGTTTGCTGCATACCAATTGAAAGCCACCTGGCATGGCCTTCACTCCTGTGAGTCATTGCTACATCCCTTGCAGCTCCCTTTTCACAGTCTGCACTTGACATTGTACCTTTGTTTATGGAATATGACATGACTAAAATGTAAACATTATCACATAATTTAGATGTTTAGACTGCATATGTCTTCATTTTGTTCTTGCTAGCATTGTAGATGTTTTTGCACAAGCTTGGCTATTTCAAAATGTGTACGCAGTCAAATTCATAAGGACTATCAAATTATTGAATTGATTAGACCATAACATGTCAGAAAATAGTAACAATGCCCACAACAGTTTTGATAAAGTCCAAGATGATTGTTTTCCTTCCTCAGCACTACAAATCTTTAAAATGTTCAGTTAAAGCTACAGTATGTAACTTAAGGTAGCATAGCATGAAATTGCAAATCAGCCCACTCTGCTCCACCCAGCAGTCCCTCAGCACGTTTGGCTGTTCTGCTCCACCCAGCAGTCCCTCAGCACAGAGAACGTTTGGCTGTTTTTGCAAGAGAAATAAATGAAAAAGAATTAATTCATTATTAAAATAGTTGCAGAAAATATTTCTGTCTCTCAATTCATTCGTTTTTTGTTTCCTCCACCCAAAATCAATTCCTGCATGAGATATCGCTACATTTTCTTGATCAGCTATTTTCATTAAGTTTACAGCAATGAAAGAATGAAATTAATGAACTGAAAAAAGTATGATCTGCATGCTTAGTTAATGTGTTTCTTTCTTAATGTTTAAAAGTTTAGAGGCAGGTTGTTTTCATTAAAAATATCTCTCTGTGTGGTGTGGTCAGGGCTAGATAGTTGGATGAACCTGACAAGGGTTGACCCTGATGATGAAGTCCAGGGGGAGATCCACCTGAGTCTGGAGCTGCTGAAAGATACAGAGAAGATCAGTCTGCGATGTCAAGTCGATGAAGCCAGGTAACGTAACTGTGATGTTTAAATCCCACCACTGCTGAAAAACACTTCGAGGAAAAATAACCTCATGTAACAATGTACAGTAGGTGTATAATCATATTATCCATCATATATGTGTAGTTTTTAAGATGATTAAAGTGGTAATCATTTAAATTTCTCTAGCTGAAACCTGACAGTGCCATCACTATTTCTGAACTCACTATCACCACACGCTTTCACACTCACCTCCCAAGTCATACTGCAACTATCACACCACTCACTGCCCCATCTGTTGGTCTCAGGCTACAGTCTCCCTCTCAGGCAGGGCACTAATGAGTATGTCAATCAGGGCTTGACACTGCTCTGTTGAATAAGGATTAAGTTTGAAAGGTTTAGGTGGGATTAAGCAAAGGTTTTTCTGTTTTTCCTTGCTGCACCTCACTGACTAATTTAACTTGCAAAACAGGTAGTGGGAGTTTGTTGAGCATTGTAGTGTACTGATTACTTCTGTTGTCTTTTGTTCTGGTGGTACCTACAGAGATCTGGCTCCAAGAGACATTTCTGGAACCTCTGACCCATTTGCAAGAATTATTTTCAACAGCCACAGTGCAGAGACCTCGGTGAGTTCAAACAGCTGGTTTCAGGGGAGCCCAGTGTTCTGCCATTATTACTGATGGCTGTTTGATACTCTGATCGTCTGTCATTTTGTTCAATATTTACCATGTACTTGAGCGATCTGAGGTGACCAAAAGTATACTGTGGATTTCTTAACACCCCAAATGTTGGGTTTTAGATAATCAAGAAGACCCGTTTTCCTCACTGGGGAGAGACTCTGGAGCTGGAGCTGGATCCAGAGGAGCCAATTGAGGAGGGAAGTGTCACTGTGGAGGTCTGGGACTGGGACATGGTGGGCAAGAATGACTTTCTGGGAAAGGCGAGGATGCCATACTTATAATAATAGTGCACAGATTTTATGTTGTCGTTGCTTTAAAAAACAATTTAATCTGTTAGCTGTTTTCCACCATACAATTCCATAATCAGTTCTTGTTCTTGCCTGGTATCATATTCTTGTTTGCAATTTTTTCCACAGGTGGACATACCTTTTTCTTGTTTGCACAAGACACCTCTGTTACAGGGCTGGTTTCGTTTGCTACCCTTGAGAAACAATGAGGCTGATGCGGGGTGAGTGTTGGTGTGTTTGTTTCAACAGTGCGGTGAGGTGGAGTGTTTGTGTTGCTGAAGAAAGTATTTTGCTTTTGGAAACCTATTAAGATTGAAACTGATTTGCAATCAATGTGTCTTTGTTTAATACACCCCCAAGGAAAGTATTTGTTCCCTTCCATGTGCTCTCTCATGCATTTAAATGAACGTTCATAGGTGTGTAGCCAGGTCTCTGACAGCATCTGTTCCTTGAGATAATTTTAGAACAAAGAGCACTAAGTGAACGTCAAAAGGATCATGTCAAAGTAATTGGATATGACTCACTGTTAAAGGGTTTCTATTGATGGCTGCACACTGCTTGGTAGAAATTGGCGAGAGACCTACTTTCACAAAAAAGAGAAGTATTTGTCCCACAGCCCCAGCCCTCTGGGACTATGGGACTATCTGTTACACTTGATGGTTTGGGAATGCAGAGTGAACACACCCTTTTGACAGATTTTTATTTATTTCTTTGACTATAAGGACTCCTTAATATTATGTTTAGAAAGACCTTTCCTACATTAAACCAGATATTTACCACATTACCCTCAGTGTTACTGTACTACAGTTGATTTAATATGATCAACATTTCACCTTTGTGTTTTAGATTATTAAAAAAGGAAGTGTATGCATTAATACTTTCACAGTCTCATAATCATCTTTCCATTTAACTCATAATTTTCTGTGGGTGAAACACTTCTCCCATACATCATAGCAACTGATGCAGCTAAGAAGATCTTTGGTTGTCCTCATGTGCAGAAAAACAAAGTAATCCAAGAGCTCATATTTAGTAACTTTTTTTTTTTTTGTACACTTTTTCCTTCTTATCCAGGATATTTTAAATAGAGGCTTACCTCAGTATGTGATTATCATGTGCAGAAAATCTCTGATTTTGTGCTATTTTCCTTTGTTTCCAGTGGCAAGCTGGGAGCGCTGCGTTTGAAGGTGCGTTTGGTGGAAGATCGGATTTTACCGTCTGTGTACTATCAGCCCCTCATTGACCTTCTGGTTGAGTCAGTCATCTCCCCTACAGAGGTCAGCAACCTTCCTCAGTATTGATATTCATTTACACACAAGTATGACAAAGTATGTGTGTCTTGCTTTTTTCCCTCTGTTATGTTTTCCAAATCCGCAGTTGACTCCACCAGGTTCTTTTATTCTGTGTAGGCACTGACACACATATTCTTTGCTCATGACCTGAGTCCTCCTCTCACCAGGTGGAGGATAGCAGTGCTCTGACTATGTTGGAGGAGGTGACCACGGTTGAGAGCCGGCAGGATGTGGCAATGACCCTGGTGAAGATCTATTTGGGCCAGGGCCTGGTGGTGCCCTTCCTGGATTACCTTAACACCCGGGAGGTCAACCACACCAGTAAGATTAAAGGAACATGTCATGACACCTGTCTACAACATTAGACCAGTGTCCATTAGAGCCATTATGATTTATAACATCTTTGTAAAACTAGGTTACAAAGAAATGTTTAATTTTATGTGCTCTCGCTGCATAAATTCATGTTTCAACAAAGATGAGTTTCAGTCTGCATTTTATGGCTGTATTGTTTTTATGTATTCTTAGCTGTCCCTGGTAGGCTAGTGGTTAAGGCGCAGCGCTTTCCCCACGGCGCTCCGGGTTCAAATCAGGGTTGTGTCAGAAAGGGCATCAGGCGTAAAACATGTGCTAAATGTCAACATGCGAATCGTCAGTGTGACGGTTCGCTATGGTGACCCCTAAATGGGAAAAAGCCAAAAGTGACTTTCTATTGTTTTTATGTCTTCTTGACAGAGTAGCATAAATCTAATTTCTGCATTAAAATAATACCTCTAATTATACTAACATTACATTTTACAGTGTATATATATATATATATTTATATAAGAACTGTGATTAAACAATGCAGTGTGTGTGTGTGTGTGTGCACGTGTGAGTGTACAAGACCTAAGTTTATCTCTATTGATCCATGTTTATATTAGTCAGACTTTTGGTGATACCAGTTTGCTGTTATTGTCCAATCTTGAAATACCCTCAGAGAAGTGCTGCAGTTTACAGTAACTGAACTGACAGTGAGGTCTCTCAACGTCATGGTCTGTGTGTGGGCAGTTAAAGCCTACCAGCACTATATTTACTACCCTGATGCCAATTATTTACTCACCCAACAGGCTTCTCTGTGGTGTCGATTAGTCATGATTTTGCCTCCGCACCACATCCCCATGACAATTCACACAGAGTTGTGCTCTGGTCTTTGGGTTGTGTTGGTGTAGTTTGAGATACAGTAATAAGCATAGTGCCAAAGTTTCCATAGCAACTCCACATGATCCAGTGGTAACTGCTTGATCCAGAATAGATGCTGTGAGCAGCCACACACTGAAGTTTGATATAAGAGCAAGGAAAGGAAAATGTACTATGCACCCACAATGAAAACTCAGAGTTTTGCACGTAATGTGTAACCTGTTTTACCTGCCAACGCAGTCCTGTCACCATAGATGTTTTAATATGGCCATCTTGAAGGAATTAAGTGATGTTGCAGCAAGGTCAGTCTGCCCTCAGTTGTGATGCTGTGTTTCTAAAGCAGAACAATTCTTGACTGATACATATGTTAACAGAATAGAAAGCATGAGCATCCAAAAACGTAGACACCGTGCACCAGACTAGCCTGATCTAAGGGCAGAAGCAGACAAAGGATTCAGACACTGTATTAACAGGTTCCAGTGAATGAAGCAGTGTTTCAGTCTGAGAGATTTTCTAAAAGCATAATTATGTGCCTGATGAGGGTCTGAGTGAAGGTTTAAATGCTCCTTCATTACATTCACTGGGAGTAATAAATACAGCGGCAGGAGTTCTCTATTTCTGCCCTCAGATACTGTATATGTACGTCAAACTCAGTGCCTTTTTTGGGGCATGTTTATGCATATGTATGCCTTTTTAGACAAACAACAGTGAGGAAATGACAGAAATGCAGGGGAGATGCAGATGACATGCAACAAAAGGCTCTTGGCCAGAAGTAAACCGGGCATGTTGTGGTTCATAGTGAGCATCTTAACCCCTGTTTTTTAATTGTTTTAATTAAAACTATACAAAGAAAGCTGACTGAGCATGCTTGATGGAAAAAGGTTTTCCAATGAAGATTTTGTAATCTGTACAGTAAATATTTTTTTTCTTAAAAGGAGGGGAAAGGAAAAACTTCACTTTATTAGAAAAAAAGTTTGCGAGAAACTGAAGAGCAGACAGGTGTTATAAATTTTCCATGAAAGGAGTTGACAGATACTTTTCCTGTTTTCTAAATTTATCATGTCCAAAATCTAACATGCTGCTGCCCTGTTATATATTAATATGCTGTAATACATAGTGTATATGGTGTATTTCTGGTTAAATCATGTTATTGTTTATCATAAACTTAATCAGTCTCCTTTTTTTTTTTGCTCTCAAAGCTGATCCAAACACTTTATTTCGATCCAACTCACTTGCCTCCAAGGCCATGGAACAATTTATGAAGGTGCGTCAACATATCTGTTATTTTATTCTGTCAGCAACTGTAAGTAACTGAGGTTTCTGTTTCTACTCTGGATGAAAGTATCATTTGACTGTTAATTATTTCAAACTTTTTGGTTGATGCTGTTTTCTTTCTGGAAGAAAATATTAATATGTATACCGGAGTTACTTTATCCCTTGCTGCATCATACTTTACCACGTTTGCTCTTTGTACTGTGCACATTTACACAGAAAATTATCCCTGTAGCATAGACGCAAATGGGGTTTTTTTTTCTACCAGGCTGTTGGCATGCTGTATCTGCATGAGGTGCTGAAGCCTATCATCAATCGCATCTTTGATGAGAAGAAGTACATTGAGTTGGACCCATGCAAGATTGACCTGAACCGCACAAGGTAAAACATAAAACTGTAAAACATAAAAATAGTCCAGATCTGTTTCACATGTGCTCAAATGACGAGTGACAAGTGGAGATACTGAGCTGTCGGTTCATGAATGTGTAGTTCACAATCTTTGTGTTAAGATGGTCAAATGGAAAAGCTGCTGCGGGAGACTGTCCACTTCCTTTACATGTAACCTCTGAGAGGAAGACGTTGGTGTGAGAAAATGAAAAACAAGGCATGTAAAAAGGAGGAAAGCTGTTGCTTGGCAACTGCCATGAGCCCCTTGAGATGACTAACTGACACAGAGAGCGATCTGGCATCTAACACCCTCTACATCTGCAGTAGCTCTGCCTGTTGTCACCTTATTTGCCCTCCACTACTAACGTCTTTATACGTCTCTCCTGATATTTCAGTTCAGCATGCAATATCTGTGTTTATCTGTCCAGAAATAGTATGCTCAATTATCAGGAACACAAAGGTTATCAATATGTGCAATTTGAATATATTTAATTAGTATGCTTAACTGAGTATCATCATTACTTAATTCAGCCAAATCTACAGTATATACACAATGACTTGTACTTTGTCTTAGGATTTATTATACTCTGCATTTATGACACAGGAATTCAGTGAGGTACAATGTCTTTTCTTGTCTTCCTAAGACGAATTTCATTTAAGGGTGCAGTGTCAGAGGCAGAGGTGCGGGACAGCAGTGTGGAGTTGCTGCAGTGCTACTTAACCAGCATCACTGAATCAATTGTGAGCTCAGTGGATCAGTGTCCTCCTGTCATGAGAGTGGCCTTCAAACAACTGCACAAGAGAGTAGAGGAGCAATTTGCAGAACCTGAGAACGAGGTCAGTCTGGAAACACGTGCATGTCAATATATTTGTTAGTATATTTATAGGCCTTGTATATTTGCAGTTTAAGTGTTTTAAATGACTGTCAGAGGCATACTGTATGTACCTTATGTATGTTCAGCTACAAGTCATATCCTAAGGGAGACAGTCCTTCATCTATTAACTTTCCTGCCAAATTCACCTAATTTTTGCAGGACGTGAAGTATTTGGCCATCAGTGGTTTCTTCTTCCTGCGTTTTTTTGCTCCTGCAATCCTCACTCCTAAACTGTTCCAGCTGAGGGACCAGCATGCTGACACGCGTACAAGCAGAACACTGTTACTGCTGGCCAAGGTACAATTCACAACACAGACACTGCAATGAATAATTTATTCATGTTGGGACTTCACACTTGAGTACAGAAAAACCAAACAGACAACAGGCTGTCTGCCAACAGTGAGGATTTATAATTTACAGGAATAAAATAAACATGAAGCAGGAATATGACATAAAATGTTTATACTATGTGTACACACAGAAGCAAATTTATGAGAACTGGATTATACACAACATATCTCACAGTGGACTGATACACCAATAAGCAGTGGTTTTCAGTGCCATTGTTGTACCATAAAACCATACCTTCTCACATTAGGTCCCACTATTTTCAAGTGGAAATATAACAACATGCAAGGCAAAAGGCATCATCAAAAACCATTTGCTAGTCACTACAAGAAAAGTGTCTAGTAGGTTATACCTGAGATCTGCACATGTATCTGACTGGAAGTGACCTGTACTGAAAATACCTCCATCCCCCAAAATCATTAAAAGCCAGGGTGTCATGGCCGTGTTAGTTGAAAAGTGAAAGCTCGCTCCTCTTCCACGTGTGGCTTCTGTGGTTGCTGTCCATGGTGCTGAAGTGCTGTTGCCATGGGTCTTCTACAGAGAAAGGGAACAGGCTATTTTTACCTGTGTGTGTGCTCCGACCAGACTGTGGTTCAAAGCTAAGCATCAGAGAGGGATGTAGAGAAGGACTTCCTCCTCGCTGCAGGCCAGGTGTGGGATGGACAAAGGGCCTCACAGCATGCTTGGCCTCAGGAACCCTTTTGATCTCTGACTGCAGTCACTCACACTGTCAGTTACTGGAGATTTGATGTGCTGAAGATGTGAGTGTTGAATGGATTTTGTGTGTTTATACTCACCAGGCATTACAAAGTGTCGGGAACTTGGGCCTTCAGCTGGGTCACGGAAAGGAGCAGTGGATGGCGCCGCTTCATCCCATTATCCTTCGCAGTGTGGCCTCAGTCAAAGACTTTCTTGACAAGTTGATCGACATAGATCATGATACTGGTAAGGCTGGTAACACCACTAAACTTGTAATCAAACAGAAAATTCAGAGGTCATGCTGTTGATTTAATCAGCCACAGGCCAACTGCTAACAGCTCCCAGATCATATCAGGATTAAGAAAAACAATACTGTAGCCCTGTGGTGAAATATTCATAACTAGCTGGAAGCCTAGAAAAGAAATGATATGGTTAACGAGCTGGCGGGGAGCTGGAGTGAGACGTCACAGGCACTTGTACGCACCACATGTCATGGCTGCTACCTTAGTGTCATGTGTCAGTGAGGTTGCTGAAGCATCCTCCCCCTCAGACGTGCTTTTCTTGTTTCACCCTCTGTCTTCACATCACACCCACTTCTCTCTTAAAGACTAGTTTGACATTTCATGCTTTTCAGGTGGATTGTTGGACAAAAGTGGACGCTTGTTATGCCTCTTTAAAGCTGCCCATCACAGGGTGATGGGAAGAGATTTAGATGCCGTCTGTAACTAAGTGCTGAAAGTAATGGCACGTACTTCCAACAACTGAATGTATTGCTTGTTGTCACAGCACCACCTTGTGTCTATATAGATGAATGTGCTACTAAATTAACATTACAAATACAGTTTTTTTTACCTTCTGTTTTCCCCTTCTCTCTGCAGTGTCCGAGGTGCCTCAGAGGGCTGTCATCATGCCCTCAGTCACAGTTAAAGAGGGGTATCTCCACAAATACAAGACAGAGGGGCCCCAACTGCTGTCTCGCTTTGCCTTTAAGAAACGCTACTTCTGGCTGACTAGTGAGATGCTGTCCTACGCCAAGACCCCTGACTGGCAGGTTGGAGCTGAACCTTTAGCCTACAGCTTTATATTCCACCAATATACATGATGTTATATTATCCACTTTACTAGCTATTTTGACACCCAGCCACTGGTTTAAGTTATGTTTCGGTTTATTAGTTAGCTAAGTAGTTAGGTAGTGTTGTTAAAACTATCTACTATTGTGATGTCTGGATCAAAAATAAGGGTAACTGTGCTGATTTATTCTGATTGTCTTATATACAAGCCAAGAACAGATAAGTAAGCTTGGAATCAAAGACACATGAAAGTGACTCATCCATTATTTGAAGCTGATAGGGCTTAGACACTGTCTGCTCATAAACATTTTAGTCATCCCCAGCTGACTTCAATGTTTTTGAGTTGATGTCCTTGTTATCGGCGTTATTACCATGTGATGCCTAACCTTGTGATAATGATCTCTTCTTATTCACCAACCAGAGGCTGAGAGAGAGAAGGAGACAGAAAGGGGAGCAGCCTCTCTCTAGCCCAGTAAAAGCTCTCTCTCTGTTTTTTTAAACCAGTATCTGCTTTGTGTGACTGGAATAAAGGGGAGGGTTAATTGAAGGCTGTGGATATTCATGCTAACATTACAAATCAGTTTGCAGACAATGTCTTGGCCCCTTTCCTACATGTTGGAGCACTCCAATCTCACTGAGGCAAGCTCCCATCACAAGTGGCTGATTTACACTTTAAAGTGGCCTTTGCTGTCATGTTGATCTCATTTTCACTTCCTCCTTTTCTCACACTGTTTGTCACTAGCATTATGGTGTGCAAACTATTTCAGCTTTAGACACTGCTCCAATAATTTGCTCTGTGATAACTGTTACTTTATTCTGCTTAAGCCTTTGTCTAAACCTAAAATAAAAACCATGGCCCATCATTACCAGTGTGCACATACTGTATTAATCTGTTTTGCGGTTTGTGGCTAAATTGTTGCAGGTGCACTCCTCAGTCCCTATTCAGTGCGTGTGTGCCGTGGAGAGAGTGGACGAAAATGCCTTTCAACAGCAGAATGTAATGCAGGTCATCACCCAGG
Source organism: Monopterus albus (assembly GCF_001952655.1). NCBI lineage: Eukaryota > Metazoa > Chordata > Actinopteri > Synbranchiformes > Synbranchidae > Monopterus > Monopterus albus. Next base: position 4,780,387 of record NW_018127892.1, on the reverse strand, counting down.
ACAATGATGGACAGCTGAACACCATGTACATCCAGTGCAAAGTACGTTGGTACTAGCACCATCCAGTCACCAACAAAGTTCATGATGTTATTTGCCATAAAAAATATATTTCTTTGGTCCATTATTGAGCTCACCATTTATTATTAGATCAATAAAAATATTGATTTCAATTGTTTGTTTGTTTTTTCAAATAAAAAAGTATTATTTTTCACTAAACACTGCTGAAAAGTCCTATTGAGGTAATGTTCACTTCAGGAAATTATCAGTTAAGTCTTATTAGTTGATTACTTTTGGATGGCAAATCTTCACCTGCTATGATTTCATTTATGGTCCATGTTTTTTTCTGAATAGAATGTGAATGAGCTGAATCAGTGGCTGTCAGCGATCAGGAAAGTCAGCATCTACAATGAGCACATGCTGCCCTCTTTCCACCCAGGGGCCCACCGCAGCGGCAAGTGGACCTGCTGCCTGCAGGCCGATCGTGCTGGTAATCCTGCTTTCATTAATTCTGATGCTATACAAATTTTGAGGACCCAGGATCTGGTGTAAACTGTTGAAGCTATTATTACTGTAATGTTTGTGAGCATATATGAGAAATGTAGCATTGATATACAATTACAAATGTGATGAGTTACACCTAAGAACCCCCAAAAAGGTTCATCAGAAATTATGAGCATCCTAGAGCATAAGCTGTACTGTCCATCAACATGCAGGCTTACATTTATTTTTCATACTTTACTCCTGGTTGACTAAGTTGTAGCTAGCTTCAAAGAACAAATGAGCTTCTATTGATTCAAATTTAATGACTAATTTGTAGATACCATGTTTTTGTTACTTCAGTGGAGAACAAGCTCCGGGAATCATAATGTTTCTCTGAACAAAACATTTAGTGACTGTCAGAAAGCTACATAACATTTCTTGCTGAATCATTTTGTCAGTCATTGTTTATGTGACATGTGTTCCCTGTGGATCAGACCTGGAGCTGTACTTTGCCACTGGTACAAACAAATAGTACTATGAGAACCTTTATCAAATTGTCAGATCGAGAGGGGGTCCAGTGAGGTTCTTTAGGACAATTGTGATGTGATCATGGGAGTAGGAGCAGGAATGTGTGAGGAGGTGATCAGCAGGGTTCTGGATGGACTGGAGTTTATTAAGGATATTAGAGAACGCTGCTGCAGCAGTCGGGTCTGGATGTCATGAAAGTATGGATCAAAGGTTCATATGTAGAGCACTGTTGTTAAATACAAGGCTGGATCTCAGTTACAGGCTGCAGTAGAAGCCACTCTGCTGTGACTCTGGGTGACTGGAGTGACCCACTGGATCCTGACGTTGAAACACAAACCATATTCAAACAGTTTTTACAGGGCAGAGACAAACTCAGGTCAGTGGGGAAAATAGCCTGCCAACTTACTCAGCCTGTTTGCAGTTCACTATCTGAACACTAGAGGCCTATGTTGCAACATGGGAATGCATTGCTACTGCTGCCTCTTGACGGTGCAATCAAATGTTTAAATGTAACTCTGTAAAGACAAAGTAGCTCTCAGAGACTCATCAGTGATCATTTGATTAATGTTTCTTACCTCAGGAAAAAATATCTAGAGGTGCCAGAATCTGATCAGACATACAGCAATAGAGAAAAGGTCAATCCTGACATCCACCCAGGTGAGAGTCCAGTTGCTGGTTCTAAATTGTACATTTCCTGCCTTTTACTGATGTCACATGGCATTTTACACTTTCTGCAACTGTCTCGTAGATGGTGCAGAATGCACGGTTCAGCTAATGAAGCCAGGTCAGAGTGTTGCCACTCGGCTGTTGGCGGTGATAGCAGACCTGGAGCAGGCTCACGCCACCTTCCAGCGCAGAGAAAAGGAGGACACCACCAGTGTCATTTTGAATCCCTAGACTCGACATAGACTGGGATCCACTAATGCTTGAGGGGGTGGGGCCCAACATCCTGCACCAAAGCAAGTGAGAACCAGGTAGTCACTCTGTTGATTGTCAGTGAAAAGTGGACACACCACAGGGTGCAACCTCTTACAGCCTTTTAGGGAATCTTACTGTATTCCCTGACTGCCACCATCTTCAACAGCGCTGGGGAGAGATTATGGTTCTTTATGATAAGAGGGGTTAAGGCGCTTTGAAGCATGATCTGACAATATTTTTTATGTAGATAACAAGCAATCTGTTGCATGGCCTGCATCCACTTGTTGTGAAATGTGAAAAGAAGCTTTTATATTTTGAGATACTGTACAGGACCTCGGTCACACATTTTTATGCAAAAAGCTTGTAGTAGTGTGATCTACAGTACCTGAATGTAAGGTGTTTTGATATTGCTGTTATCAATGTTTTGTAGTTTATTGAGACAGTTTATCACCACGGCCACAATGTAGCAGTGACATTAACATCATACGTAGTTCATACTACCATGAGTTTATGAAATGCTAGTGCACATGCTGCAGTATAATGCTGTCTGTACAGAAGCAAAATTAATAATTTTTTACATTTTTTGCTTTGCTCCCTTTATACTAAAATGTGCTTCTGTTTGGTGCTATGGCCAGTCAACTTAAATATTTGCTTCTGATGTAATTCATATTTAGCCATTCTTAAAGTTATATGGGTAATATTTACCTGTTACCAATATACAGTGACATCCATACATACAGTACTATAACTGAGACAAAAGACATTAGAGTTATGTGAGATATTCCCATCTGATAAGTTTACATTTTCTTGCAATTTTGGTGCCACTACATTTGGCTCACAAGTGTCAGCATATGTCTGAGATGCCAAATTTGTTTTTAGTAACTGAAAAGCTTTTGATTTTGAGCCATTCAAATTCTTCAGTTTTTTGGGTGTCTGTGAGACAAAACTGTACCCAAAGCCATTTCCCATAGTGAGTCATGTTCAGTGTCTTTCCCTTAATCACAGAAGGTCACTGAGTGTAATGGAGAGAATAGCTGTGATTTCTCAGACAGCGTCAGCTGCTGCCCTGCCTCTGGAGCTGTGTATGTTTGATTCTGTTGCAGCAACGTGGAGTAAAACTTCTTCCTGCCTTAGATGTAACACTGTTATACACACACCAAGACAATCACTAGGCTATATTAACATTAATAACATTATTTCCTAAGTGTTTTGGTATTTGCAGTTTCCCAAAATTTGTTTTATTGATTTGCCTCTTCATTCTTTTAAATACTAGAGTAAGCATGATATGTGAGTTGTGAACTTAATTTATATTTACCAAACAAGGTCTCTTATGATAAAAAAGTTAAGTATGCCACTGCCTGTATTTTATTTTATGATGGTTTGTTCCAAGTGGATTGTTACTGTGAACTAAACACAACTGTATTATTCAGTAAATTCTTACTTCAGCTAGTAAGCATAGTGTCAAATTTGTATCCAGAGAAACAAAAATGACACAAAAAATGCATTAAGAGCATTTTCCATTTTAGTTAACTTTGTTTGGATTAAGTGCAGAAATGATTAATGCTGCATTTCCAATTTATGTCTTAGCCTTATGTCCATTCGTCCTCCAGTTAGTTTTAAAGTAGAAAGTCTGACTCAGTGGAAGCACTGCCATTCATTCAATCATGGCATTATAGGAAATGTCATTATGTGTCTGACAGATCTCAGAGGAGCCCTTTGTTTAAATGAATAATTAAACCAAACCACCATAACCACACATTTTAAAACCCACCAGGAGTCAGAATCCAATGTTAAATTCTGCCACAAAAACAATGTTTGCAGCCATTTCTCCCTTCGGCCTTATTAAAATGCTGAGAGCAGACCTACCTGCAGCAGTCTCCCTGTTAGCTCTCTTATTAGATATTAGAGAAGGCAGGGCTGTAGGTGCAGGTGCCAGAGCTCTGAGGAGATTGACCCCTGAGCTGCTGGGCAGGCCACCTGCTTTAGAATGCACCAAGCACAGCTCTTCACCCCAGCACCAACAGCCAATGACACAAGATGAACATAAAGCAAATTTATTGCCAGTGAGAACCGTTTCTGCTGCACTCCACAGCTCCAGAAAAGCTCATTTATATTTATATAACAAGGTGCAGTGCACAGAGCTGCCTGGGAAGGAGACGGTGGAGGTAAATGAAGGAGGGCTTGCCACAGAGTGCAAGAGGGAGAGCTGAGGCGACAAAAGGTCAAACAAACTCCCTCTGTTGAGGGCACATTTATTTTTCAACAGGTAACACAGACATGCAACAGGGTCATCACAATTCAGTAAAGATTGATAGATTCAGAAGCCCTTTATGGTTTAATCAGTGTCTCTATCTTGCTTTTTGAGTTTCTCTTTGTGATCGTTTTAAAATAGCAATAGGTAGACACTGCTTAAGAAAAAAATCAAACCACAAAAATCATGATTTTAAAATGTCAATTAAATGGGCACTTAAAAATGCAAAGCATTCAGAAGTTTTACATGTTGTCAAGAGAGTGAGCAAAGCAGCCAAACGCCCATCCGTGTAAAACAAACCTGGCGGAGGAAAAAGAAATCTCTGTAACTGGAGTAAGATGCAAAACCACAGTGCTAAAATCACCAGAAGACCTGGGTGATATTTCTAAAGAAGCTATCGTGTTTTCATATGCCAAGAGCTATGCATTGTCAATAAACTTGCTCACAGTTTGGTTAACATGCACCTCTAGGAGAACATTACTGTATCTTTAAAGGACATGAACCTAAGCTTCATCTACTTGACAAACACTCTGCACACATTCACACACACACACACACACACACACACACACTCCCATAGACAGACAGATACAAACATATAGTATAACCACACAAAATGTTAAGGTATCATTTAGAAAAAAGTACAGTTTGCAGCGGACACTATGAGAGCACAACTGTAAAAATTTCATATGTTAGGACAAAGTGATTTCATCCGCTATCGCACTTACTTTATAATAACATGGAAAATTATAAGGAATGAATCTTAAAAGAGTAATACAGCAATGTTATGTAATAGTTCTTTTAGAGACAATCATTATTCAAAGAGAGACATTAAAAATGTTTTCCAATACATGTGAATATCCTCAGAACTGCAACCCTTTTGTTCAGAAACATGGAGGTAGGCACCTCATAAAGAAAACATCCATTGTCATTTAAACCAAAAATTTGCCTCCCTGCTATGCATTAATCATAGATCTTAAAAATAGTAAATTGCATGAACACTCTCTCTCTCATCCTTAATCAAATACCAAACTGTGTTTTATTAATCACTCCCATAGAAGTCTGTACACACCTGAAAAGTCTAAAGGGCCTGCATTGTTCATACTACAAGACCGACACATGGAAAGGAGAAGCTGAAAAAGCAAACACGGAGTTCTTTAGATAATGAAACTTTGCTCAACATGGAAAAAATTCCCTGATAGACTGGAAGCATTCTGTCTTGCTGTCCTATTTTATAAAGGGTGCCAAAAAGGAGCAAACTTGAAATGGAACAGGCCAAACAATGACTGTGTTCAACACCTGGGTCAAAAGTCATACTGACAAATACTTTTAGTGGTTTGCTTTAGGAACAAGTTATGAGCACATCATCACCTTTAAGGTTGAAAAATATATAGTTATCAGCAAACAGTTGCTTATTTGCATATGTGTTTCAGCTTTTAGGATACAACATTATTAATTTGAAGTCATGTTTCTGAACAGGTTAAAATTGTAATATTGACTGTTTTAGCTGTGTTATGGTCTCTACCAACTCCTGGGGAAATCTGCTGTGAAATTTGCATGAACAATTTGATTTAACAGACCTTAAAAGCAAGAACATACTGTAAATTTAAAAATTATGTAAAATAGAAAATATCTGTTGATGCAAGACCCAGGAAGCATGTAGTCAAAAAACAGTTCAGGACTTTCGAATACAAAAGAATTTGTGTACTTATCTCTGATTGACAACTGGCTGAGGCAAATACCACCAACTAAGAATATTTGTAGTTGATTTTTAACCCAGTCTCACCTTCAGACTAAACTAAAATGGCCGACTGTCATCACTCCCATGTTCTGGACAATCAGAAAACGAGAATTGGCCCATTTGAGGGGAACAGCCATTGTCATGCTGCTATAGCTCCCCCACTAGTAATCAAGACATTTACTGTATTTACTGGAGTCCCACAGGGGATCAAATACATTAGACAACAAAAACTTATGCTATGACTACTTGTAATATAAGACATCAATAACATGTCATACATATTTAAACAGTCCCTGACATACTGACAAACTTTGCCAGTTTTTAATGTGTTCATGTTAATATGTGCCTGCGTGTAGATATGTGGGCCAGTCTTTGTATTTTCAGTATAGAAGAGTATAGAAAAATAAATTAAACTTACACCACTCACTCAAATTGTGGTTGATTTTAAAGGTATATCACATCTGCAAATGTGTAATATATTTTTTTCAAAGCATTGCAAGCCAGTTTATAAACATCAACTTAAAAAAACAGTTGCAATTTAAGACATTTTTCTAAAAATGAATCAACTAATTAAACAAAACGGTTGCCCGAAAGTGCTATGGAAGACCATGATTCTGTCCAAAAATTAAGTCCACAGCTGGGTGCCCACACAACATACCTTATATCAACATCCCTGCTCATTAAAATTGATCAGATATACTCAGAGAATTATGCAGCACTGGGATATCTTTTATCTCAGAGGAAAGAAACATCACAAGATGCCACCAAAGACCTTCAAAAAGTCTTCAGCTCATGTGCATTAAATCTGAAGGGGAAAGATTGTTCCCAGCCAACTACATACTAGGCCCACATTTGCATTGCTCCTAGAATGAAGTGCTCGGCTGAGGAGGAGGAGGTGGAGAGTGGGGGTGAGGCCACACATCAGGGTTGCCTCTAACAACTCTTGAGTGAGCTCACACTGGGAACAAAGTGTTTCAGTGCTTGCTATACTAAAGCTATAGTAAAGCCCAGTGCACTGCCTAGCTGCAAACAAGGTCACAAGAGACTTGTAGATTGCAGGTGGGTGGGAGCACTGCCCAGATTGGATCTCCAAGGAGAAAACTTGTTTGTGTTTGAAAGAGGAACGTCCATCTGTGAGAAGTGTTTTCAGCATTTCTCCTCAAGGACTTAAAGCTGGTGTATTAATGCCTCAGAGCTCACAGTCACACACTCGCCCCTCATGTACGGTCAGCATTATGGATCGTGCCAATGCCTGGGTTTGCTTCAACAGGGACAATAGTAATGCAGGCTTTATATTTATAGAGGTTAGCATCATCAGTGTGTCGACAAAACAAATGAGTTTAACCTTGAAGTGTAGCAAATCCTGTTCCGCAACCTCAGCCTTTCAAGTTACAACACCTTGTAATAAGCCTCGAATGGACTGGTAAGATGCGCATTTCATCACAGTCCACATGACATTCATTTACATTACACTAATATTCCATAGCTGTTACCTCTCTGGAATCTATTACATATACTTCAGGCTCAATACACTTTCATTTACAGAAGAACTGATCTCTGGTATTAGAAGTGGCCTCAGCAATGCCCTGTGTAACCTTAAATGACATCACCAGAGTCAAGATCCTCTCGTTTACAAAACCAAGTTTCACCACATTACAGACAATAATTATCAGAGTAAATAAGGAAATGGTTGTAAAGTTGAAATTCTCATAAATGTATCTTCTCAATATCAAGCAACAACTGATCTACTGGCACCTCACCCTATTGCAGATATCCACTCAACATTGGTTAATGCAGCGTTAGTCTGGGCCATGCATTCTGGAGTTCCGCATTTACAAACATACCTTCGTATAGTTTGGGCTCCTCATCGTTTTACTCCAAGTGCAGAGGAACAGCTTCAGTTTAAATATGAAAAGTGTGACATACCATTTACCTGTAGTTACCAACATCAAGACAGAAATCCCTCAGAAATTTTGGCATGAACACAGCATGCTCAAGGGACGGATCAAGAGACAGTATGAGGGAAATCTTAGGGTATACAAATCAAAGCATTGGTCATAACCACATAATTTTGCTTCCTCTGCACTCGTGCCACCGCCGCATGATATTTCTGTCTGTGGGGAGTAAAGAGGTGTCTGCTGCATTTCAGTCCATCAAGCAGTGTTCCTGCTTTCTGGCAGATGGTGGGGCATTGTGGCTTGTGTTGCTGTATACCAGCTCAGCTGGCCATCAGTCCTTCAGGTTGTCCTCACCAACCCCCTGGGCCGACAGCTCTGTCAGCACGTTGTCCAGGTAATTGGGGTCGGGGTAGCCGTGACCTGTCAAGTTAGAACCGAATTCTGTCTTGTGGTGAATCTCATTCCACACCACCGTGTCCGACTCGCCTGTGGTGCTGGACGTGCCAATGGTGAAGATGAGGCGTCGATCCCAGGCCATGATCAGCAGCTTCAGGACCTGAAGACACACACAAGAGTGGCAGGGGTGCAATAATATCTCTATGGCAAGTAAGAAGGAACAAACTACATACAAGACCAATGGGTCTAAACAGCTGGGACAGAAGCACAACCTGGTGAGTAGTGTTGGCAGTAATTTACAATGATTAGTTAGTCCTCTTTCTCAGTATTTGTTTTGACGTCTCACTGTGGTCTGGTGAGACATCGAACACAGGCTACTCATGTTGACCCACCAGTTACATAAATATCAGTGAAATGAAAATATATAATAAGGTATGATGTAGTCCCTGTTTTTGAAGGTAAACAAAGCTATGACAACTAGTTTTGCGTAATAAATTTGCACAGTAACAGTAATCATAAATTGTAATGTAGTGACATATTTAACAATTGCTCCCAGAAAGTAATGCATGACTGTATTACTTTAATGCACATAATATTATGATTTCCATGTCGCAGCTTGCCTTCCTGCCTTTCTCATTGTCGGGAAGGTAGCAGTGTCGCGGAAACCCTCTCGCACTGAACTTCTTCCCAGGGTTGGGGTGCTCATTGGTCTGGTGAAAACATCAAGAACAAAAACAAATGTTACAACTCCTTTTGCAATTACAACTTGATTGGAAATGTCAACAGCACCCACAGGATAAGCTTTATTGTTCATGTTGCTTACAATGGCCATTTGAGGGATATATTACTGGACATATCCAATTATCTCTTTAAACATCTTATTTCAGAAAGTTGCTTTCATGGCTCCATTGTGGGCAGAAAATCTCCAGCTTGCTTAAAATCTACAATGTCCACAGGTGGGTCTGAAGGTGGGGGCAGATGTAGCACTGGCCACCACTGAAATCTAGAACCCTTCATGCAGCCCCACAAGATTACTCCTAAACTCATTCATAAAGGAAGTCTATGTAATTTAAGTTTCCATATCATGACAAATTGATCAGGTCATTGCCTTCTTTTCCTTATTACTAGTTAAGGTTAAAACATATTGCAGCAAGTCAGTGCTCTGCCAAAGAGTTATCCGTGTTTTTCTGCCTCTATTAAAGACTCGGTTTGGACAGATGGCGCATGTATGCCAGTGACCTACAACCTTAACTGTAGTGGAAACACCAATGCATCTTCCACCATTACGGGCTGAGCCAGGGGATGGCACAAGCCACCACCGGAATCTGACTGGCCACCCCTGCCAGAGTCAAAATGTGGGTTTTAGAGTTACTGTGCAGCAGCGATGGCCCTGGCCAATAACGAGCACAGCCAAAGTTAGCTATAGAAACCACTGTGTGTCTCATTTTTACACAAAATAAATATTTTGATTCTTAATAATGGTAGGAGACCTTCAGAAATGCTTCCTTGCAAGAGTGTTTGCTGACTTGAGTAGTCACACGGCAACCCCAGTAGTCTCTTTCCCCCAGAGACTAAGCCTGGTCTTCTGGTGGAAGAAAGTCATTTTATTGACTCTATTAATGCTCATCTCAGCAGTGGGAATAAAACACTCAGCCCTCTCTCCACCAACAAAAACCCAGACTGCAAAACATCCTCTCCTCTCCTCTCCACTGCAAAAGTGACAAACGTTAGATGACCTTCAGTGAATTAAGTCCAGGTTCATTCAATTATATCACTGCTAAATAAATAAAAAAAAGCAAATAAACAGAGGATGAAAATGGCCTTACAGTGTCTCACATTTGTTTAGACCCTGGGTTGTCTGCCTTTGTCCACTGAAGCTATGATTCCTAAGAAAACAGTTTCTTCAGTGTCTCACACAGTTCCACACCCCACCTTCCTGTACGAATAACTGTCTCTCAGACTTAAGCGGATAAGCAGATGTAGAAAGGACACCGATTTCACAGAGGAGAGACAGTGGATCAGGGCACAAAAGCAGCATGGTGAATTCAGTAAAGTGATACAGTTCTGACCTGAATCCCAGCTGGAATGTCATAGACAATGCGGATTGTCTTGGAGTCTGGGTAGCCGGGCAGGCAGTGGGGGATGACATGGTACTCCATCTTCCCAGGAGGCTGGGTGCCCGTTTTCTCCCCATAGATGGTTTTGCATGTTGGGCACTGAAGACTGCCATCCTGCTTTGCAGAAAAAATTAGCACAATTGCATGATATTAATTACACAAGATCCAGCCAAGGAGACAGTTTGAGTTTTATTTGAGCTATCATCTTTGAGATGTCGACCTTTATCCCAGTACAATGGACCAGAATGAACAGCAGATACACAGAGTTAATACCTCAAGTCATGTATTACAGCTTTAAAAATTTCACAATATCATTCCAGAAATGATGTTATTTTTGCTACTTGTGTGAATTGGCCTTTAAATGGTAACTGGCAATAGATATATTGATCAGATACAATTAAATAAGCTATTGCTGTTAATATTACACTGATGATTGCTGATTAAACATGCTGGAATTTGTCTTATATTAGATAGAACTATATGAGATACTGTGTGCAACAACATTGAGGGCCGATCCTCTGCCAGAGCCTTGCACCCTAGTCAAGCTGTAAGAAATCGCAAGTTTATAATTTGAGCCTAGAGTGACATCATAACAATGTATGGCTTGCAAGCTTTTATCCACCTTATTGCCATTGTTGTACATAGCCACCAGGCACAGCAGATGGTACATGTGCCCACACTTGCCAAGTTTGCCCACCAGCTCTGGCTTGATGCCTTTGTGCTGCAAGACGCCTTCATAGCCTGATGACATGACCAGCCTCTCCATGCAGATGGTACAGTCCTGGAATAGCCAATCAAAATACTTCAACTACCATTCTACATGACTATGCATTTATGAGACGTCCGACAGTGACAGACTGCATCACTTAGGCAACACAAAACTGTTAAATCATGGGTCCTTTTGGTGTCTTTCTTACCTCGTCTGGCATCACTTTAATCTTCTCTGTGTATCTTCGCACTACATCCTCTGGGTTTTTCCCTTGTTGCAAAATAAAGCAGAGACACGAGATGACCATCAAAGAAAAGACAAACTGGCCACTTACTTAGACCCACATTCAACCAATGAAAAAGACAAGATAGATGAACTAGATGGTGTTTTATTGCCATGTGAACACAAGATAACAGCTAGAGTTTGATGAATCACAACGTTCCTGTGGTCAGTCTGGCCTGAGTGCTATATTCTCCCAGGAAAAACCGTTAGAGTGTGCATGAGAATATAGTATACATGTCTGTGATGTTGAAAAGGAAGTCACCTTCAAACTGCCACATAAGTCATCCCCACACTCTGTGATAATCCATGTGTGCAACCAGGCTAGCATGGCTGAGAGCACACCCACAGCTTACACCCCTAATACGCTTACAGGCAACCTCTTTTTCCCTGGAGCCTAGCGTTTGTTTGCTCATCTGAGAGACAGCCAGCCACAAAGGGAGGGAAAGCAGTGGAGAGAGAGTGTAAGGAAGACAGGGGAAGCAGAAAGTTATGAAGAGAGGGAGGTGAACAAACAGAAAAAGGAGGCAAGAGACTCAGTTACACCTTTTACACTGTTACTACTTGATGGCTTCATTAGTTGGATCAGAAGTCTTTGACTTTTTCTGTAGCAGAAGCAGAGCAGGATAAGCCCAGATCTCACTACATGAGAAAAAAAAACCCACACATTTGCTTCCTACCAGTGGAACAGGAAATCCAACAAAATAAAAGCACATAACAGGTTCACATTTTGGGGGGTTTTAATGAAATGTCTCTAGAACTAAAGACCTTTTTCACAGCAGCCATTTTGATAGTAAATACTAGCTAAACACAGGTGTTACTAATAACATTAATTAAGGTTCTCTACAGAGCCTCATTTAATGTGATTAGTAACACCTGTGATTAGCTGCTCTTTTATGTAAAATTGTCGCTGTGAAAACAGTTTATTGGATGAACTGCCATGAAATGTGCTGTCCTCAGAGGATAACTTCTAATAATTTAAAATTGGCCATCTTTTCATTTAGCGCAATCATTATGTCTAAATTTCAGTTTTTTCAGTATTATTCTTTAGGACAAAAACACCTACAAAATGAATGACCTTTGCATTTAATGCTAAATGGCAAAGGTCAGCATGCTCACATGCTAAACTAAGATGTTAATCATGGTTAACATTATCTGCTAAACATGTTGGCATTGTCATTTTGAAGATGTTAGAATGGCGATGTTAGTGTGTAGCTACAGCCTCACATGACTGTATCCTTTGGTCTTACTTGAGCTTAGATAGTTCTGTTGAGTTTGTCAGTTGGTTAATTGCAGAGGAATTCCCATGAAACAACATATTTCCCATTTAAACCCATCTAAATATTTATTTATGATAAGAAACTTTACTCTTACAGTATGTTGAATTGTAAGTGTGTTTAAAGATTCATGCTATACGTACAACCAAAAAAAGATTCTGTATTTCCATAAGTGGTGTAAAACTATGGAATAATTTAAATGTGGACATAAAAAATAGTAATAGAATTGACGAGTTTAAACATAAATATAAAGGTATGTGTCAATCAAGATATATGCAAGAACAGGCTTAATGATTAACCAGATAGAACATTGTGGGTGTGGTGTATGAATGTTAACACTTTGTAATAATTCTTTAGTATATTACTTGTGTGGCGTAGAAGATAATTATTTAAGAATGTAATTATGTAAGAATGTTAACACTGTAATAATTCTGTAGTATATTGTGTGGTGTAGAAGATAATTATCTATGAATGTAATTATGTAAGAATGTTAACACTCTGTAATAATTCTGTAGTATATTACTTGTGTGGTGTAGAAGATAATTATTTATGTAGAGATACTGCTTAGGACTTAAAAGTTGTAAGATGATGTCATGGGGTAGGACAAGATAAGTCTAACTTCTTCCTACTCCGTTCAAGCATGTACTAGGTATAAGCAAATTGATAATGGATTATTATTGTGGGATATGTGTGAAATTACATGTGTTGACATATCAACTGTTTTACATGCTTGAATGAATAAATCAAATCAAATCAAATCAAATATTGGTTCTAGGTTACCCTATAGTACTATATAACATTTTAATATAATTATAGAAAACTATGGAATCTGTAATATGTTACCACATTATCTCCACACAACTAAATCTGTATATACACAAATGCACTGAGGTGCTGACTGAGAGGGCAAGTACTGTCCATGGATGGAAACCCAATAGCCTCACTAGGACAAAAAAAATGAGAATAAACACTCCCTTGAGAGGCCAGTGGTTTCCATGGCTTCCATCAACCAACACTTATTCAAACCCAGAGTCTTTCTAAAATCAGTTCAGTGCAACAGTTATGCAGCAATTACTCTCCTTATAAATGCCTCTGTCAATCTGTAAAATTCTTAGAGTCATAGTTTCACTGAAATCTGAAACCAGAATTCACCACTTAGAGGTACAGGAATACCTTTTTTGTTAGTGTCCCTGGTTGAGATAATGGTACATTTATTGTAACACCCTTATAGAGATGAAATCATACACACAAACAAAAAAAATCGCAACAACAAAAAACAGCTTTGGTTTTGTTTGCACCCTAAACAACAGACTTACAGACAGCTGATTCAAAAACGTCCTGTAAAGCTTGGCACAAGAGAGTCTGCTGAATGTCAGTGGTTGGTCTATTTCTCTCTGCAGTGCATTTCCTGTTTATTCACTAACACACCATAAAATACAATGCTAGCATTTCCACTGCTTTGTTTTCATGTCTTTTCCTCCCCTCCTCTCCTTGATCTCCACCATCTCACCTCTTCTCAGGTGCTTTTTCTTAGTTTTGCGGCGCATGCCGTTGATCCCTGGCACAGGCTTCATGTCACTTTTGTTGATGGGTGGTGGGTGCAGTATGGGCTTGGGGGCCCTTGTCAGGCAAACTGGCAGACCTGCAGCGCACATCAGGATACCTGTCATACCTGATGCATATGTACAACACATACACACACATGCACACAAACAAGAGTAGAAAAAGCTTTGATTATGAATGTCTTTCAAGATAAACAAGAAAAAACATATAACTTTGAACACAAAAATCACTTAAAGAAAATGATCATTTCTGCAGATTTCCAAATAGGTGCTGTGAAGCAGATGTTGTCTAACCTGCTAGTGCTGGATGCACTGGTCCAGATCCAGTCAGGTTCTTTACTGGGAGGGCAGGAACGCTAAAAGAAAGAGTGAAATAAGGTAGTAATAAAGTAATAAATTACCTAATGGCCACAGAAAGTGAAGTGGTAATATCATATTGTTTGAGGGTCATATAATCACTTCTAAAGGCCGTTTGGAGACACCAAGGTCTACTGAAAACACAGTATATTTAGAAGCACTCATCTCCTCTGGGTTACTTGGTTGCTTGTTAATATGCCAGTCAATTCTTATAAAAGAAAATATAAATTTTCACATTCTTTAAAAGGCCTTTCTTAAGTGACTCTCAAAATTATACAGGCATTGGTCCTGATTGTGCGAAAAACACTCCAGTTAAAATGTTTCACCACAGAGACAGCAGCAATGAAATAAGACAGGTTGACTCATGTACAAAGCACTGCAACAGATACTGATCTAGGATGACATTTTGGCTGGAGTTCATAGCAAACACAGATGACAAAGACAGTTGACTTATATACTCTTCGCTCTTCTCACTGAAGCAAAATACACAAAAGCACTTGGGGCATTAATACGAACATACAAGTTAGTGGGTGTCTTTTCAGAGGGCCAGAGCCTCAGCTCAACCAGCATCTCACAGCAGGGGCCACAGAGCAGCAGAAATGAGGTATAGTAGTTTTAAAATAAAAAAGAAATCACCTAAGCATTAACCCGACATTAGCTAGCTGCACAATCCAATTTTTGTTATTTCCCACTATAGTCATACTACAAATCTTTTAAGCAGATTGAAGATAAAATGTTAATTTCACACGTTTCCACTGTCCTATGCAGTCAGCAGCGATGTGGACTGTATCACCCACTGACTTGTGTATACTATGTGCCCCCTTTAACAGTGTTCAGGAACGACTCGTTTATAAAGGACTAAACAATTTAAGGAGATAGAAAATAGGGGCAGCTGTGGCTCAGAAGGTACAGCTGCCTTAGGCGGTTCAATTCCCAGCTTCTCCAGTCCTCGTGGTGAAGTGTCCTTGAGCAAGACACTAAATCCCAAGTTGCTCCAGGTGGCTGTCCCACTGGTGTGTGAGTGTAAATGGGTGAATGGTTAAATAGTGTCTAAGTGCTTTGAGTGTGCTTCAATGCATAAAAAAGCATTATACAAGTTTAAGTCCATGTACCATTGATGGCAGATATTAAACAAATCACATATCAGAACCACTCTAAATGCATAACATAATGCAACTTTTCCATCTGAAACTACCCAAAGCAGAAATGTCATCGTCACAAGCATAAAATACATATTTACCATACAATGTCTCACTAAATTAAATAAAATGAAAAATGCCTTATTGTGCAAAATGTCTAAGGTAACAAAAATAATCAATAATCTAAATAAAATAAAGAAAGAAACAGGTGTAAAATAGGCCACTGTTTATTGAGCCACTAGCTATCACTCAGCTACAGACACACACTACTTTACACACATTTTCAAATCTCTCTGCTCTTTGATCATGAAGCGAGGGAGGTCGCTGGCCCTGCAGCTATGAGGCATTTCACAAATCTACATCATGAGACTGAATTGATATTAGCAAGAGCCTCTGTTCCTGTACCAGGGGAAGCCCTTCAATAAGCTGAGTGCAGTAACTAAAAAGGGCTGCAAAGCTTGCCTGTATGGATTCAGATACATTGTGTCTCACGCCAGTGGACCAGAGACCAGGGCCTGACTCCTGCTGTGTGCATGACTGATGTGAGTAAAAATGAGTGATGTGCAGGTGTGATAAACACCTAATGTCAGAATGTTGAATGTAAGGGTGTGAAACCACGGCAGGTTAGATTTTGGCAAGCTGTAGTTTCAAGTTTGAATTCCACTGAGTGATTTCATACTTTCAACATCAGCAGAATAAAGTCACTTCCTGCAGTCTGTGCGCAGCTGTCTGTCACTCAGTGACAGAACCAGCTTGAGTCAGAATCTGGCAGGGTATTCTGTCTGGCACATGAAGTCAGGGATTGTTTACACAACCGAGGAACACCTTACCAAACATGAATATCTTAAGTAAAAACTAACTGGCTAAAGCAGAAACAAATTAGGTGCTGCTCTGTGAGAAGCGCTCCCCCTTCATTTAAACATGCATTGAGGCTTAAATCCAACCAAAACACACCATGAATAAGTTGCCTCCCTTTATGAGTGCATGTATAATTTAGGCTGTTCACAGAGAGTGCTGTGATCAAACAAATAATTTTCATTAGGAGAAGAAATGAGGCCAGCACATCAGAAGAGCCCCTAACAACATCTCACTGTGCGCCACACAGTCCTACATGCAGAGGATCTGTTGAGGATCTGTAACATAAGATTAATTAGAAATGCTTTTCATTTGTACTGCTTTCCAATTCTAGCAAAGTTCTTAATGTCAGCTTGAGTGCACTGCATAATAAATATGTGGATGAAACAGTTGCACAAATCCAAATCCACCAAAAAACAAGCAGCAGCTGATGATCATTCTGGTTGAAACAAAATAAGATTAATCTATACTGTGTTTATGGTTTACTTTTATAAACACAGACAGATCCACTTCTTGCACGCAGTTTCCAGTGGATCTCGTTGTTTTTTATAAACCTTGTGATTCCCCAGTGTGCTGCAGAAACCATTTGGTGCCCTTAACCAGCCAGTCAATCTCTAGTACATGTGCAGCTGCCACCCTCCATTTCATTCTGCTAAGCTCTTTTCACCTGACTTGTTTTCTGTCTTTCGTCTTTTTTAAGAAAAAATGTGCACCTCAGTAAGCACTGACCCTGTCCATCTTGGCTGTGCCTAGAACGCTGGGGTTTAGACACATGCAACCTCCTCACACTCTGCTGACAGACCCTAACTCCTATCTCCTGCTCTTTATTTCTATTACATTTGTCTAAAATATATTTTTTTAAAACTACATAGGTATGTCCTTCCCCTCGGTAATATTCTCCATCATCATGGAATGCACTTTCATTGCTACAACGATGACTTTATATCAGCTGCCTCCAAGGCCATCAACATCTGGCCATTAAACAACTTTCTAAAACTCAGTGATAATAAAAGCAAGGTTCTTCTCATTGGCTCAACACAACAATTTTCAGAACCGATCCCTTCACTACTTTCAACAATGACAGTCCAGTCCACATTACCACAATAAACTCTGGTGGCTTGTGCTCAGATCTTTCAGCAATTACATCTCATTAGTGTAAACAAGTGCAGACATTCCACCTATCTGATGAGACACTACTGCTGCAGCACTCTGAACTTTGATGAGGCATATTCAGCGAACCAGACTGAATTTTATCACCTCTGCATTTCTTTCACCTTGACAAATCTAATTGTTCTTTTTCACCTGACCTGTGTTCACTTGTTCACTCCCTTCTGTTTATCTTCTCTGCAGCAAAACAGCTGAGTCTGGCTAGTCTCAAACCTATAACAGAGGACACTAGCGTATCTTGCAAAAAAATACTGCAGAGAAATTTCTTATAGGTGGTATTATTTACATCTAATGTTGTAATCTCTAATCTCAAACCAATGCAGTTCTGTGATCAATCCAGCTCCTACACACCTAACCCATTAACACCACATTAGTTATGGCCTCTTCAGGTAAGGGCACAAGAGTTGCGTTCCCTCCTCTGTTTCCTGTTCAGCGCCTTCCTTCCTTTCATGAGGGACTCTCCAGCCTACCTTGAGAACAGACAGAGCAACATAATTCACCAAAGACCACATTAGGCCAAGTTAGGAAAATACAGACGGAGGACTAATAGCTCTCATGTGTTTATTATGGGATGAGAGGGAGAGAACTCCAGGACTGCTTAATTGCATATTGATGTGTGTGGTGGTTGTATGGGGGCAATGTGCTACACAATGCAGTTGACATGCCCTAAAAATAAGCATAAATGACACCAAGAATTTACAAATTGCATCAGTTTTGGTCCAGATGAGTTCTCATGATTTATTCATTAATTTCAATATTAATTTTATCTTATGGAGAGCGCCAGAGCAGTGCAACAGCCCACTGAGGGATAATGATCCATGTACTTGACACACAGCCCTGCAGTCAAAACACAGACGAGCAGTCGTCACACAAGCAGCTCATAAACACAGCCAATGGCAGTGTGCATGTGCAAAGACGAAAAAGCTTTTTCTGTCATCAGTATAAGACTGGACTTGTTCTTACCTCTCACCATTCATCTGTCTCCACACCTCACAAAACAACATGATACAGCACAATGATTTTGTCTATACTTGTAGCACAAGTCTTAATTCTTTTAAACATGTGTATGGAGGAAGTGGTATGAGTGCAAAAAAAATAAAATAAAAAGCCTAAAAAATCCCCAGAGATCTTGTGAAAATGCTTCTCTGTTCATTTTGCTTCCTCATAGGTCTTCTTACCTTTTACACAGACAGATAATTCAATATTATCACTTCTCAACTCAATGTAATCTTCAACTAGCAGGGACCCCACCCTAAGGAAAGGATGAATGCAGAATGAATGTTTGAATGCAGTGTAATGCTTATAGACCATGGTTTGGGGAAAAGGCTTTGGAGGTCTGCACCACTTCTGGGCACCAGTGGACCCCCAAAACCTTCTATTAGATTTATTCTATAGAGCCAGTTACAGCAGCGATGTCTCAGGGCACTGAACATAATCACTTCTGGACCTTACATTATTAAAGGAAACCCCAACAAATCCCCCTTGAGCAAGCACTTGGTGACAGTGGGGAGGAAAAACTCCCCTTAACTGAAGAAACCTCTGACAGACCACAGCTCTTGGTGACTGGCCTTCTGCCTCGACCGGTTGGGGTGAGTGGATAGAAAGAGATAAGAAAAGTGTTGAGACACAACAAACACAAGACAACAAAAAGATGGTGCAGACTCAGTGAAGTGATTAACGGTGGCCGGAACAAAAAAGAAAACCGTTATTGTGCAGTGGAGACAACTGGGAGGTCAAAGGAGGAAGAAGGTGGAGCCAAAATGGAGCGTCTCTCTATATCATCTGTTGACATGGTGCTGGGCTGTTCGGTAGGCCCTGATGACCATCTAATCAGAGGGCTACCACTTGGAGAGAGAAAGCGAGAGGACAGATGATATCTCGGTACCAGGAAAGTAGGGAAAATAAACAGGCAGCCTAGGTGCTTGGTGAAAAAGTGAGGTAGGAAGAGAACACAGAGTGGAAGGGGCAGCCCAATGCCCAAGGAATGAGAAATGAAGGAAAAGAATGAAAGGTAGGAAGGAGCAGTGAGTGTCCGGGCTGAAGAAATGCAGGAGGACACGGTGAGAAGCTGGAACTGCAGGAGGAGAGTTGTATAGAAGATGCAGGAGGAGTCCTCGTGGAACTGATGAATAAGGGAAACTGATAAGACAACCGCAGCCCAATAAGGAGGACGTGGTGGCCAGTAGTGTGACAAACGGGTAAAGTTGGTGGGGCAGGACCAGCAGGCAAAATCCTCAAAAATGGTGGAGAAGAGGCAGCGATGGAGCAGAAAACAGCACAGAGTTGGACAGGCAAATGGACAAACAAAACGAGGTGAGCAGCCACACAGGAGGGGGGCAATCTACCTTACAAAAAAGGGGAAGCAGAAGACTAGTTTGAACAGCTGGTTTAAATGTAACGAGGAATGGAAGTGGTGCGTGTTCAGGTGTGGTCCCGCTCCTGAACCTCAGATTACAATCCCCATTACAATGACCAGAAGTCTCGTACTGAGAGACTGTCTTTTACATTTCATGCATAAAAGATATCTTAGATTATTACCGAAATATGTCACACGTACTTGTTTAATTTTAATTTTAATTACATTTGTTGATAATATAAATATAATTTAGTGAGTTATAAACCATTTACTGCTTATAAACGTGAAATGGGGGTGGGGGTTAAAGTAAACCCATTTGATCCAAATGTATAAACATAAGATTTACTTTTTAAAATGTAATTTGGGATTATTTTATTAATAATATAAAATATCAATCAAGATAATGTTATGATAATATGTATAATACTGTTTTCATGTATAGCTGAATCAAGTAGGCAAGTTTATTGATTAGAAAACTGAAAGGAAAATAATGAGCAATTATTTTGATAACAGTAATAATAATCATTTTGTCAAACAGAAATGTTGATTGTTCTCAGATTCTAGCCTCTAAAAAGTGAGGATTTGCTGCTTTTCTCTCTTTATATCATTGTAAAAATGGGCATTTCTCTGGGAATTTTTCACACATTTCTGCCAGCTTGTTGATTAAACAATTAATCAAGAAAAAAAGCCCTGTAGATTCCTTTATACTGGAAATCATCTTTAATACACAGTAGGCTTGACCTTTTCCTAACATGGGCAACAGTGTAACAGTTTAACAAAACACAGCAGCATGCATTTGTCATTATTATACACGAGTTTGCAATCTTTGCAATCCACAGGCCTTATAGCAGGCGACTTGTAAAGGCAGCTGGTAACTGCCTGCCCAGTAAGACATGAGCTAAACTGATGTGTTGACACAAACCAGCAGATGGTGCCACTTCTAATATCTGTGCATGTAAGACAGATGCATGGATCAATCCCACTGCCCCAGCCCACCGCCAGTAGTTTCTTGAAACAATAAGACAATCAACATCTGAACTGCAGCCTTCATCACCAATGATACACAGGTCCTAAAACACACACCGTGCTGTGTTAGCTTATGCAAAGTTAAATCGATTATATGCAAGATGCAAGATATTGTTACATTAATGTAGTGTTAGGTATTTTTAGTCAGATAGAAATTAGATAGATACTTTATGTATTAGAAATGTTTAGTGGAGATAGGATGTCTAGTTAGACTGTTAAATGCTTAGTCATGCTTATGAGTTTCTACAGGGTACATCTGGTCAAGGATAACTAGAGAGAAGAGTTGATGACTGTCAGCAGACAGGGTGTTTAATATTATTATTATGACGTGTAGAACTGTAGCCTTAGCCATAATATGTTCTTATGTTTAAGACACGGTTGACGTTTCTGTGTAGTATGGGGCTAGCCCAACCGAGGGGATATAATGTATAGGCCTGGTGGGTTCAGGGTCTTTCATCTTACATCTGCCTGCGAGCAGTTTGGAGGTGCAAGATACCCGAGCGTGTAATGTTAACTTTACCTGTGATCCTTTGAATAAATCAGCACTGTTTTGAAGTTACTTGGACTGTCTCGTCTCTCAGAGTTAGCAATGGTACAAGAACCAAAGACCCACAGTAGCAAAAAGAAACCTGTAATAAGATATAGCATGGCTGTCTCTGTATGTACGACAACAACAGAAACCCATGTAAACAAGTCACAATGTGCCAAAATACCTTCCTTGCACCTAACACCCATTATATTAGGGTGTGGGTGTGTGAAAAACAGATCTGATGTTTTACTTTCTGTGTGGGTTCCTTTATCTGTCTGTAGCAAGCTTGTGGGAATGTGTGAGGGAGTTCGCATCTCAGTTTATGTGTGTGTTTGTGAGCTCTCATGTCCTGCTGTGTGTATGTTAACCACACTCATCCTGTATGTTGAGCCACTCGCCTGGGAACCGACATACTCACCCCCCTGCCTCTTCCTCTCTTGCGCTCTTGCTCTCTCTGTCTCCATAAAAAAAAACCTTTGTGCTGTGAGGTGAAAAAGTCACATTTCATCCACAACTTCACACACGCCTGAATTCTTAAAATACAGAAGAAACATCCTTGAGCAGAGCATCCTATGCTGGCTATCTCTGTAACAATC
Source organism: Monopterus albus (assembly GCF_001952655.1). Taxonomy (NCBI): domain Eukaryota; kingdom Metazoa; phylum Chordata; class Actinopteri; order Synbranchiformes; family Synbranchidae; genus Monopterus; species Monopterus albus. The sequence continues at coordinate 4,758,206 of NW_018127892.1, read as the reverse complement.
ACAGTACAGAGATGCATCATTGCTCACCTGCTCGCTGTATGAAACAAGGTCATGGCCTGCTATGATGAACAAAAACCCTACACATTTCCTCTCAGTAACCTAGAATTAGGCAGCAGAAAGTGAAAGCACATGTGCCTGGGTGAATGACAGTATTATTCAAACATACGGTAAGTGTGTCTCTCCCCATGAGCGGTGAGAACAAAAAGGAATCAAATTAGATCAGGAGAGGGTTTATTTTAGTAAAAGAAAGCAGGATAGGGGACTGAAGAATTACTTACACCACCAGGCACTTCTTTTCCTCAGCTCCTTTCGCTAAATTGCTCTGAGGTCAGAGTGCTCCACTGAAGCTCCCATTTTTCCTTGATCCATTATTCATTTTTCCCCAATGGAGCTCTATCTCCATGGCAAATAGGTTTCCACAGCTACACCAGAACCCTACTTCACATGTCTGACCATGCATACACACACCCACGCCATGAAACAAAGCCTCAGTTACACACACATCCAGATATTCCACATGCTGTGTCAGACTTTTAAGCATCTCATGATACAACAAAACTAAGCTTAGTGTGGAAGTAACCAATTAGTTCAAAGCAGAAGCAGCAGAATGTTCCAGAGGAGCTGCAGTATTTCATGCCTGTTGGGGCCAACATAAGCTCATTATGGAGCAGTAACCATGGTAGACACACATATGGAAGAGAAGGTTTCTTCCTCAGTGAAGCTGGGAAAAGGAGAAGCAGCTGGAACCAGGACTTTTGCTGCAGATCCATTTACTGTACCACTGAGTTAACGGGAGTAGTCATAAATCAGCAGAGACATAGTAGAGAAAGACAGAAAAAAGTATAATACACCAGACCATGCAGGCTTTGTGAAGCAGACAAGCAGTAACAGAAAGTGTCACCTTAAAAAAAAAAAAACACTCATTTCCTCAGCTCAACTGTAAAGTCAACCAAATCTAAGCATGCTGCAATAAGTAATGGGCAGCTGCAGACTCAAGAAAATCTAAATTAGACAGTAATGGAAATGCATGATTCTGCTTGCAAAACTCATTACCCTGGTGGGATGGCTCCTCTGGCAGTGCCCATGGAAAGTCGCTGGGTCCCCGGCCGGTTCAGGTTATTCTGTCCGTTGATGGTAAAAGCATGGTGGACATGGGCGGATGAAAGAGATGGCATCACAGGGGAGCGGGGGAAGTTGGCACTAGACACTGGCAACTGCACCTGTTCAGCTTTGGCTTGCCCACCTCCTACACTTATGTTATTGTTGTTGGTGCCAGATGAGGTGGATGTCGGAGACCACAGGGACGTCCCAGCAAAAGTGTTGCTCTGCCGAACTACAGTGAGAGTTCCTGCAGCGCCTGGGTTGCCTGCTGTCCCTCCGTAGAGCTTACGTCGCTGAGAAGCCAGAATAGCATTAGAGGCAGCTCTTGTGCTGTTTACCAGGATGCACTGCTGGCAGGTGCAGGGGTGGCCAGAACTGGCTCCCACAGGCCAGGACTGTGACTTAGGGATGGAACCCATGATGAGGGGGTAGGCCAAGTCCATGCGTCGCCGCAGGCGTCGCTTGCGCTGGCTCTGCCTGTTGGTCTGAGACATGCTGTTGAAGTCGATGAGGTAGCAAAAGCCCAGAGAGGTCAGGTCCAGCCAAGGGTGCTGCTTCTCATAGGCATTCTGGATGGTCACACAGATCTCCATATCATATGGTGTCCATGAGCCATTGTCGTTCTCCCACTCCCACACCACGCCTTTTCCTGGGGCAGACGATGGCTCATAGAAGTTCCTCTGTACGGGTCTCATGGTGCCTAAAACCAAAGGACAGAGGAGGGAACAGACATGAGAATGACCACTTTAATTTGCTTTTCACTTCTATTTATGGATGTAAACCATTTATTTTGGTCGCCTTGTCTAGGTAAGCAGGACACTCAAAGGAGGGACAAAATATAGAAAAAAAAATACTGGTGATAAATGTGCAGAAGAATAATGAAAGTCAGTATTGATTTTTAAAATGCGAATTGTCGACATTCTGGTGGCATTACAGATTCAAGTCAAGTCAGTTTCAAGCATAACAAGGATACTCCAGTAATGTAGTCTGTCTCTTCTGTAAAGTTCAGGGACTTTTAATCTCTAATATTAGTAAAGCTCCCAAAACTCTGAATCCTACATGTCCCATAATGTAACTGAATATATAATTAGAACTCACTTGCCTCCTAAAAGCCAGGGTCTTTCAAACCCCTAAGGCAGGACTTCTGGTAATTCTCAAGCCTAAACTGAGATAACCCTGATGACATCACCCTCATGATGACTTTCACCAAGCATAACAAGAGATAACTCTAATTTTATGAGTATAAATCATATATATTTTCAGTGTACAGCTTCACAAATGCAGATCATTGCACACATCTTACCATTTCATTATATTACAACATTTATTTATTTATTTACCGCTGGTGACATTAACCCGAGGTAAGGTGTTTCAAGCTCATCAAGTAAGCTAGTAAGTGGCCAACTGATGGAGAAGAGCAGCAGCTCACCTGCCTGAGGGAATATGGTTGCAAACTACCATTAAAGCAATGACTCAAACATAAATTGTAATAAGCTGTGATGCACATGTTAGTAAAATTCCTTACCTCAAGACATCACACTACAGACCTGGCTCAGGCTGCACTCTACTGCTCTGTATGGTGACACAAAGGAGGCAGATGAGGAGCTGGCAGCTGTGTACCTCTGTCTGTCTACTGATGTCCACCTTCATTATAACACAGTTACTGTAGTCACATGGGAAATTAGGACACCTTAGCCTATTCATCTCCCTGCTGTGCGTCAGCAAGGGTACCCAGGCACTCCAGCGGAGATTGTCACCCCCTCTTTCCCCACCTAATTTAACGGGTAAATGCACACTCTCTTGCCAGGGAGGACCAGAGTGATAATGGAGGGATGGGAGTATGTGCACTGGATGAATGGGTGAGTAGAGGGGTTGGTGGGCAGTGGTAACCCCTCATCTGGCAGCCTGGTGCTGGCCCCAGAGAATAAAATGCATCAGCAGAATCAGCAAAGTCTGACCTTGAGTCACTGCTGCAGACTGCTGCTAAAGTATTTGGCGTGGCAGCTAATTTCATTTGGAGCTGCTGAGAACCACACAAACAAACACACACACACACACACACACACACACACACACACACACACACACACAGATGACTGCTCAGTGAGGCAGCTGTCTGTGTCTCTCACGTCTTAAGTCAGCCAGTCATCCACAACAGTCTCTGCCGCTTGCATTGACGCCTGCTCACAGCTTGCTCGGTTAATGAAAATAACAATGGTTTCCCTAAATTGATTTTAAAATCATTGATTTCCTGATAGTCAGTAATTTAGTTGGTACTTTTAGCATAGCGGTAGCAGGCTCTGCGACCGTGAGCCATACATCCAAACCCTTTATTACTGTGTTTCATGAGTTGAGTGTTTCTGTCTACCAATGTGTCAAACGTATTGCTCAGCAGTAAACCTAACACAAACTTCATAAATATTTGAATATGTGGATATGTTTTACTCCCAGACATCAATTTAAAGGTCTCAACTTTGAGGAAAGATAAACAGCATCTCTTTGTGAAAGCCTGTTAACACCGAGAGCTCTGACGGAGCCTGCTGTCTAAAATGTGCTCAGCTGAAAGATTTTCTACTAACAGTTCAGCAAAGCTCCAAGGCATGAGAGTTGGCAGTCAGATCTCCTCAGTGTAGTTAATGTGAGGTGAGGACAGTGCTTTGCTCAGCATTCACAGACCTAGACCCACTCTCATCCTACTGTTAGATTTGAGTCATAGAGCTAAGCATCTGATTTTATGAAAATACATGGAAATTATTGAAAATCTCAGAAGGTCCTTACTCTGTTTAATATGATAACAAAACACAATGACATGGTTTGCCATACAGCACTGTACAAACGTCTTAGGCCACCATTAGATTTGTTGTTTTAACAGTGTTGTCATGACTATTTATATGTCTTTATCAGAATACAGCTTGAAAATACAGGAAATAGGTACACAGTATTAAAAACACAAAAATATGTCAGAATAAATCAGCAAACAAACTGGATACTCCAGATGTGGCATTCAAGCTGTTCTAAAGAAATATGAAAAATCCGGAGAGGTCAAGGACAAAAACTGGAGTGGAAGATCAAGAAAACTGTCAATATCTGATGAGAAGTTTCATCTTTGATAGACCAGAGGAAATCCAGCAAGGACCTGGCAGCTTCATCTGGATGCCAAGTTGATCCTTCCACAGTCTGAAAAAGCCCGACCAGGAACGGCTTTTGTGGAAGGATAGTAGCCAAGAAACCACATTTCCAGAAGGAGACAGGAAGAAAAGGCAAAGACTGGAATGAGGATCAGTGGTAAAGAGTGTTATGGAGTGAGGAATGGAAGTTTGAAATGTTCAGGTCCAATCATCAACAGTATGTTGGAGCGAGGTAGAAGAATGAGAGCTCACAGCCGTCAGTGAAACAAGGTGGAGGGCCTGTCATGGTTTCAAGACATCAACACAGTTTCCCCCAAAGAATTCAAGCTGTGCTAAGGGAGGTCAAATACTGTGGACTGTAGAAGGCATTTTGTTCTGAACATTTTGTGTTTTTTAATATTGTCTATATATATGTCCTGTATTTTCTAGTTATATCTTAATAAAGGGACTAAGAAATAAATATACTGTAGATTATCATTACAGCCTTGAGATAACAGCAAAATAATGGTGGCCTAAGACACTAAACACACAGAAAAAAATTATAAGACATGAGTTCTAATAGCCCTGGGGACATGGAATGTCACCTCGCTGGTGGGGAAGGAGCCCGAGCTTGTGCAGGAGGTTGAGAGGTACCGGCTAGATATAGTCGGGCTCACCTCCACGCACAGCTTGGGCTCTGGAACCTTACTCCTCGAGAGAGGCTGGACTCTCTACTACTCTGGAGTTGCCCGC
>NW_018127892.1:4748068-4751453 GCF_001952655.1 Monopterus albus | reverse complement strand
ATTCCCACGGAGGAGCTGGAGGAAGTGTCTGGAGAGAGGGAAGTCTGGGCATCTTTGCTTAGACTGCTGCCCCCGCAACCAGGTCCCGGATAAGCGGAAGAAAATGGATGGATGGATGGAGTTCTAATAAACCAGAACTATACTTTAGCATGCAGGTTGGAGATCAGGGACTTTTACAAGAAAGAGCAGAAAGTAACAGTGTTGTGGCCTCACATGGGAACTGTTCCTCAAAACTGCTCACTCCTTTTTTGCTATAATTTACAGCTGTATATATACTGTATCTCTGCCTTTACTAAAAAGCTGGACCTGAGTTGTTGATGTTCTCCCCTGTGACCCTTCATGCCCTTCCTGTCAGGAAAAAAAGTGAGAATGACCACTTCCTGTCTGATCCTGTGTGCCCATAGCAGGTATCTTTCTTGCCCTTCCTTGTCATCCCTCACCCTCCCTCCCTCAATGTCCTCCAGCTGTTCTTCCCCAATACTAGCAAGGTTCCACTTGGGTGAGCTCTAGCTGTGTGATGTACTGCCACGTCAGGCCTTGCTGTGAGACTCTAACTCGACTGTTACATGGGCCAGGTGGGGTCAGGGTGAACTTGGCTGCCCTCTGCCAACTTAGCTAAGGGGAGGGGGGGATCTTCCTGTAGTTTGTTTGCCACATGTCAGTCTCTGTCCTTAATAGCTTTTATTTCCCCTGGAACTTAAAGGTATAGTCAGCAGTTCTAAGTTGATATGTGTTCCTTCTACTAAACTCTCTGTACTCGCCGAGGAGAATGCGATGATGAAAACTGTTTGTGACCATACGTTTTACCACAGATAATACCTGAACAGCAGCAGCACAATGCACAAGATTTGGCATTGCTGTCACAAACCACTAAAGAAAGATTTTGTTGTTGTTGAAGCCACTCCTTTCCCTGAGCACAGTGCCAACAGAATCCACTCACTCAACTCATCTGCTGCTGACGCCAGCTTTCCCCTTGCTCTCCAACATCTCTCCTGGCTCCTCACCAACAGTCGCACTGAGCCATTCTTCACATTTTCCACTCTGTCACTCACTAGATCCCATCCTTCTCTCACACAGTGTTCAACTCAGGGATAGAGAGTAGAAATCTGTTTCACTGAATTAGGGCTCACACCACCTTGCAGTGTTGCTGTGAGACAAAAGGCAGACAAGAAGGCAAGAAGTGCTATTTAACCTATGGACACAGTTGTATGTTTCAGGATTGGGGATATAAATTGTTACACAAGCCCTGTGTTACATACTGGAGGAATGTGTGGTTGCTGAATTTGAAAAACAGAAGCAGACAGGGTCTAATTGAACATGATATTTAGTTGGAACTGCAGGACCCAATGTTTTAAGGGCTTCAGCAACTAAAAGTCAAGATATCTTAAGCTATCTTATATCTTAAGCTAAGATATCTTAAGAGAAAGTATCGAAGGGTAACAGTATTTCAAGTTTGGCATCTTTTATAGTTTTTTGTGAAATGTCTATCAAACAGATTGAGATTAAATTTAGTAAAAACATGCCCAAAGGATGAATCTCAGTGACTTTGGCGACAAGTTGTCAAGTACCACTTGCAGATCACAGTTTTCATTTACGTATCCAGTGAAATATCCCCCCCCCATCCTACACCTACCCAACAGCATGATCTACTGTATAATAACAATAGTAACTCCCTGAATTTTAATCTACTGTAGCATCAAAGATTCTGTTTGTCCAATACAAACTAATTATATTTCCATTAACCTTAGTTGTGCTTTGTGTTTAGTGCTATGTAGTGCTAGCATGCTAACACATTAAAACAATGATGGGCATGGTAAACATTAAACATCAGTGTGCACATCAACATGTTAACATTGGCTCAGCCTCATGGAGCTGCTAGTATGGCTGTAGATACTTTCCTGGTATCTGCACCTCTCTCAAAACGTCATAATGCACAAATACGATTGTTAAACAGGGTTTTTATTTTTCATTCAGTAGAATCTGTTCAAACTACAGACCTACAGAGCTGTAAGCAGCACAAAGCACTGCAGGCATAAACCATGAATTATCATCGTTATACAGACTTTATAATATCTCATATATAAATAGTGAGCACATGATAAATACGCTAATAAAATGCAACAGTATGGAGGAAATAAAATAATTGAAGTGCATTTGATGTTTTCACATAAACTCCAAAGCACAGCTTAAAAAAAGAAAAGACTTTCATCTCCCAAAAAAAGACCTAGACAAACAATAAGCCTGGCTGGCTATTAGAGATGATGAAGAGAGAATGCTGCAGAGCGTTTAACAATGCATCACAGACTGAGAGAAAACATCTGGCTCAATGTATGAATATGAGAAGTGGACTTCTCACTTACAGTTTATGTGTGTACGAGGCTTTAGATGTAAAAACTATCTTCTGCTCAAAAGCTGCTGTCATACCTGTGCATCAAAGTCAGAAAGATCTGTAAGAGCATTATCTGCTCATTAACAAATTCCCAGAGATCAGAGACCATCATAATGAGGATGACAGTCTGGTATTAAGCTGTTTTAAAAGCATTATATGTTACAGTATCGTGGCTCCTCTGCTCCTCTCACAAAATCACACATTAAAGCTAATTTTCTATACTGAGATGACACTTTTGTTCTCCCAGAATGCAGTTTTTTATAATGAGCTACAGTAAAGAACAGTGACTTGGATTCCTTTAGGGTCCTCATCTCTTTGTTGGCAAATGTGATAGATGAACAAAAGCGGAGGAGTAGCCGCTGGCTGGGAGGCAGGGGGAGAAAGGGGGGAGACATTGATAAAGGAGAGAGGAGAGCAAGAATGCAAAGATTGATAAAGGAGAGAGGAGAGCAAGAACGCAAAAGAAGGTGGAGAGAAAGAAAGAGAAAAGGAGACTGGAAAGGAGGAAAAGGGTAGCTAGGACTAGAGGAAAGGACAAAAAGAGAGGAAAAGACAGAGAATGGAAGGATGGGAGGAAGGCAGAGAGAAGAGAATGAAGACAGAGGGGATAGATAGCAGGATGGAGAAGGGCCAGGTAAAGGAAAGGAAACACTACAAGTAAATGTAAGGAGGGAGCTGATACTAAAGGAGGTGTATGATGAGTGGAGGTTTTCTGCCAAAGAACAACAAAAGAAGAGGATGTCTCACTTCTGCCTGGGCTTTGAAAGTGAACACTGCGGTAAAACCTGTTTTGCTGCCAGCAAGACAAAGTGGTGACAAAAAAGTGACTTAACTCACACAGCAACTGTACTCATCCTCAGCCCCTTAAACTCTACAAACTCCCCATCACCCTAGCCCAGGAAGCTGGCCAGTTACCCTGCACTTATGCTAAGTTTGCAGTTACTGGGGCCACAAAAAGAAAAAAAATCTTGAGAAAATAAAGTTATAGTCCTGTCC
>NW_018127892.1:4729239-4747879 GCF_001952655.1 Monopterus albus | reverse complement strand
CATTTACTGGGGCCAAAAAAAGAAAAAAAATCTTGAAAAAATAAAGTTATAGCCCTGTCCCCCTGCCAGTGGCAGCACTGCAGTGAAGCAGCAGGCTCTGAAACAGCCTTCTGACTGTGGATGCCGTGGCCGCCCTCAGCTGAGGAGCATCAGCTCTGCCAAGGATGCTTTCTGATCACTTTGTGTACAACTATCAATTCATGCACAGATGATACTGTATATCTGTCTGAGTGTGAGCACCTAAAGAGGTAAAGTACACGCTGACAAGGTGCATGCATACTGTGTGTTTCAGCACACTATTGCTTCCACTTCACACCACTTCAGCACCATCACATATCTCGTAGCAGGAAGCTCGTTAGCATGTCAGTGCCATGCCGTCAAGCCACTGGCACAAGGGAGTAGGAGGCACAGCTCCAGGCGTGGTTACTACACACGCACACGGGTACACATGACGCAGGCCGGCACTACCAAGGAGTAGTGTCATGCTTACAGTAAAACAGGTATCTTGTTATTGGAGGCACTTTCACACGTGGACAACAAATTCCTGCCATGTTAACTTTTCAGGACAGCAGATCTGGCTTACAGGCTGCCAAATTGAAAACAGAGGCATGTTATTTGGCTGATTGAGCTTTTGACAACAATTCAACATTTCTTCCAACTAATTTTTCCGGGATTTTTGCCTGCGTATCCCCTGTGCAGTAGAAATGCTTATTATTTTATCACAACATTTTTTCCATCCCTGACACCTGCCAACTGATGACTTTGTATGCCTGGGTGCTATGGAGCTTCGTTACTTTGACGTCAGTCCAATTTGAGCACACTAAAGCCACATGACATTGTAATTTAAAAACAAAGTTTAAAAAATCTGCAATGCGAAATGTTGAAACACAAATGTGTACTGCATCAATATGCTGTACTAAAAATACAAAAACTAATATTAACTATTACATGTGTTCAAAAAGTATTTAAGCATAACTATTATACTAAAATAAAAAATAATTAAAATGTAACCCTAAAACTCATTACAGTGTAGAAAATGGAGCGGTACCAAATTAATAAAGTCGTATTATACATTACAGTAATCAGAATTCATACCATTCAAGCAATACATGGACCTTAATACCACATTAACCACTGTTTTCATTTTGACATTTTCAATTCATATTTCAGTGTAGATCTAAAAGGTCATTTTACAGGGCAAGAGTGCAGCATTTTGAATAATCAGATCAAGTCTAACTCGCACTAAATACAAAGTACCACTCTGAGGCTGAGGACAGTGTCAATGTGTGACCAGAACACAGAAAGTCAGAAAGTCTTTCTGCACCATGAAAGACAGCCCAGTCTGTTGTAATGCACCAAACTGGTGCAGTGATGATCACTGTATGGAGCGATGTCATTGCATGGCTTAAAAGTTCAATACTGAGTTCAATACTGTATAGCCAAAAAAGTGTTTTTAAAATCCTGCATGTAAAAACAGACAACAGAAAACATTTCACAGAATTTTTATATTTTGTTTTGCTTCAGTTAGGCAGTGTTGTTTTGTTTGGTTTGTATTAGTTTGCTATAATACCATGATTACATACCTTATCAGGATATGTTTCTATCAATTATTTTGAATAAACTGCAATTAAAAGCTTACAAAATAAGTAATTGCATTCATTTTTTGTCTCATGTACCACACCAAACAGTAGACTCACAGTACAGTGCTTTGATAATTGCGATTCTTTTATGTGGGATTATCACAAATATTTGCCATGCACTATATGCAATATATTGCACATCACTACTGGAATGTGTTATCAGTTATGATATTAAATACAGCAATGATTCCAAACATATCACTTTGCCCTGTAGCTGACCTCCCATCAGACAGAACCACATCGCTCTTCCCTCTTCTCAGCAGAAGAGAGTAACACACACACACAGTTTCCTCAACACACACACACACACACACAGTTTCCTCAGGCCATGGTGCAGTATTTATCTGTGAACACATCATTTCGTGTCAGCTGTCACACTGCTACTACAATCTGTACATCAGTGAAACCATTTTGTATGCTCAGCAGAAAGCTGATCGATGGATGCACCACATTAGAGGGGACTCTGACGTGTAGCTCAGCGGTTCTCCATCAAATGACCTCTGCCACACTGTACATGCAACACATCCTACAAGGCTTATGCAGGACCCGCACAGTCATTGACCAGAGTCTGAACTTAGCCATCAACGGCAGCATGAGGTCAAGTTTTAGAAAGAGGAAGTTTAACACATGGTCACCACTTACTGTATTGTGTGGTCACTGTTTCAGATGTCAACGCCTTTCGGACTCACTTCCAAATCCACACAACCACCTCCAGATGATATGAATACTATACACGTATCATACATAAAATATGCCAAGAGGATTTTAAAGAGTTTTCTTAAAAATGGCCATTTTTGGTTGCAATATTAATTTCTAAAAAATGGCATCATAACAACAGGACTGTCCTTGAGAGGCACCAGGAGAGAAAAACCTGCTCAGAATATTACATTCAATAAATAAAGGGAGTCTGACTCACTGAGGTGAACAGCATGCAGTAAATGAGTTCACTGAGACAGGCTTTTATAACCCCCTTCATGACTGTCAGATGCACTTAGGTCTTATCAGAGGAAATGTCTGGCTACATTAAAGTAAATTGTCATTGTGCCAGACTACAGTGCTCAGCTTTGATCAACAGTAAAATGAACATGGTGTGATAGAGGTCAGAAGCCATCTGACCATTGTGTGGATTAATGTTATTTCCACTGCACAAAGATTTACCAAACATGGCCTCAAGTTTATTCTACTGTACTTTTCCCAAGGCGTTTTTATTATTAGACCCAGACCTTTTCCCTGCTGAATCAGAAGTGTAATCACATCTCCCCTGTGTTCATACATTCACATTCATTGTAGCCCTAATAGTGTACTATACTCATCTAAATGGCTCAGTTATTTTTACTGTGGTGTTTACATGTTTTTACACAAGCTTGACTTTTAAGCTTTATAAGATGAACAGAGGATACTGAGAGAACCAGCTTGTCCTTGGCGGGGCTAAATGTCAGTGGCTGGAATAAAATCAGGGTCGTATCCTTGTTGCAAAATCACTGTTGGGTCGCTAAAAGCTTTTATTGAGCATAAAGCCAGAGCACAGATCTGATGAGCTTCATCAACGTCTACAAAGGTGTAAAAGTGGTACACTGACTTTGGGGGTCAAAGCCTGGTCAGTGGTTTAATTGCAGTGAAAGATGAGGAACTGGAAGCTGTTGAAATGATGTTGCTGTGGGTAACAGTGCATTGTACACAAAACCATAACATTTTGGCACTCTGATATGATACAGTAATGAAAGGTTGTTTACAGAGTCACATCAGCTCAAGCAGACGACTTCATGCCCTCCAGGCTATCATAACTGCAAGGAGCTTCCATAATTTATAAGGTGACAAGGATGAATAAATCATTTGCGAATTTGTGAGAAGACAAATTCTCTAAAACAGATGAGGGTCAATTTTCAAATTCATTTAATGTTGCACTCATAGGGTGTGAGAGGGGTGGGTGGTATTATGGAGCTTAAAGTGGTTGTCATTACCCCCATAGCTGCTGCTTTTCTATCCAGCTCACACCACTGTAGCTCAGCCGGAGTCAGTGTATTTAGCCATATTTTGGTAAAATGATGACAGCAGAGAAGTAGATTATGCAGAATCAGCATATTATTACTTCACTTAGATGTTTCAGCTTCAATGCGGCGAAGGATGTATGTGCAGAGTCTGATACCAGAACGCTGCGTTCTCATCCATGTGCTAAAAAGGTAAGGACTCTCTGTGCTCACCTTAAATTTGCTCAACGCATCTACATACGAGCTAGATTTTGTGACACCACAACTAGTTTGGAAAACGTGTCTAGTAGTTAAACATTTGCATATTCGTAAACTCTGGACTTTTCAGTAAGCAAGGAGTAGATACCTTTTTTAGAATTTTGAACTTTATGTAAAAACCATACCAGACACAATATTAGTTTAAAATGTGTCTGGAGGGGATCTTTTTAAAACATTTTTTGCAAAATCCCTCTTTATTTATCACTTAGATATGGCATATTTTCAGGACCTCCTATTCTCACACAAAGAGCAAGTCTCACACAAAAGCACTCACTTTGAAGCAAGATGTTCAATTTCCCACCTTTTGAAAAGCTGACAGTTTTAGACCGTCTAGTCTTCAACTGATCCGACTGTCCACCTGCACTGCCTGTCACATGGCAGCAGCTGAGGTATAAAACAAAGCAGAGACACAAGAAAACTGGCGGCTGATGAGACACAGACTGATGAAGACATGCACTGTCCATAATGCCTTTTTAAGCCAACTTCTTAACCTAGTTAGCTTTAGTGAGGGGTACCACACGCTTCAGTTGGAAGCCAGCTAGGAGCATAAGCGATCGCCATTTAACTCTCATAAAAATTCACCTCGAGGCACCAGTGACATACATCCTCAGAGTTTCCAAGCTCTCATTAATAACGAAATGTCTGAAAAAGTGATGCAGTGCAAGCTCAACAGTGTAGGATGGGGTTCTGTGCCAGGTGCACCTGGCAAATATGATTCACCTCACAGCGACTGCATGATGTCCCTCACACTGACCAGTGAACAGGGTTTGGACTCTCACCAGAAGCCATGATTTAGAGGCACTTAGAGATGACACAGACAAAGGAGGAGATGGGTAGATGTTGAGAGAGAGAGACTCACATTGAAATTCTGCTGAGTGCTCAGACTGCAGACAATCAAAATAAGCGGTGGGATTTGTGTGGCTGAAAATGTAAAATGCAAGGGAATGTGAACGTGTTAAGGTTCAGGTGTGCTCATTCCATGTCTTGTTGCAGCAGTTCCTACTCTCCTTTTCATCGGCCCAGCCCCAACCCCTCCAACGCCCCAGTGTTTTAACAGTAAATTTGTTTTAGTTTACATTGTGGTTATTTGTTTCAAACTTCAGTTTATCATACTGCTTTCATCAAGCAGATAACACACAGAAATCCTCAGGCACGGTAGTATGCACCAATTGCAATTTTTCCAATTTTCAGTTTCTGATTTTTTTTAAGTCTAAACTGTAGATTCTGATTTTGGCCGATTCCGATTTTCTTTCTGCCTAAGGACTGTAATTGCCAGGAAACACTGATATTTTTGTAGGTCTCATTTAATGAAAATTTGTAATAAAAATAAAAACACTGTATTAAAGTTTTACATTTCCATCTTTCTCTGATTTTTCTTTTTTTTTTTTTTTTACAAACCTCCAACTTAGTATGAAGTGCAATTTTTGTACTTATCCAAACTTTTTTTTTGGCAACAGGTAATAAAAACAGAAGAATATGTTACTACTGAGCATGCAGTTCTTTTTGAAGTATGTGTAGTTTGATACACTGTACATATACATGCGTTTCATGTGTAGCCAGTAACTCCCTCGTTGCATACTAGGGCTCCAGGCTAACATTTCATAATGGTTGCACTTTCACCACCAAGTCTTCTCTTTTCACACTATTTAAAACCACTGAACCAACATTCTTCCACTTCTGCTTTTTGTTCCCCCAATCCCCCTCCCCTTTAATTCTAATCTTTCTCTCTCTATTCTTCTATCTCTGCTTGGGCTCCGCCATTGCCCGAAATCGCAGCAGACATCTTTAGCCTTCCCCACAACTGTCAAGTGCAAAATCAATCAGGTATACACAAGCATTCAACATTCTTATAACTTCGTTCTTACTTAGTGAGGGCAGGTCCCTGCTAGTGAATTTTCACTGTAAAATCAAATGTAGTCCAATATCATGTAAGGATATGTAACAATACTTGCGTGTCCACACAGACTGTTTGAATAAAGGCCTCAGAGTGGAGAAATAGATCCTGCCTGTGTGTTCAGACCTTACAGATCTTTTTTGTCCATTACTGTAGCTTACACTGGAACAGTGACAACTGTCTTACCACTAAGGTGCTTTTGTGAAAGCTACCCCAGTTTCAGCTTTAGCGATTCCTCGTGTCTCAACTGTGCTAAAGTAAGAGTGCATTTCTTTTGTAACATGAGTGAAAATGCTGAGACCAAAACAAAAACTCCCACACTGTCTTTCTGCATTCACTGAGGCTGATCAGAGGAGCTCTGAGCTCTGCTCACTGCAACCGCTGGCAGCCGGAGTTACGTCAGTGTAGCTCTGGTCTCAGTCACAAGATGTTTTCAGTAAATGTTAGACCACGCACTCCTGCAGATCAAATACACTCTATTTGTTATAGCAGGAACACCCTGTCCCCTTGCAACAAAACAGCTCAATACCATCTGGTTTGTATACTCACTGTAAGAGCCAGTGTTATAGAGCTATGTAAAGCCATCTTTTTCAAAACAATACATGGATAGACAATCATTTTATTTATACCACTTTAGAATACCTTTTTTGACTTGACTAACAGTGACACTGATGATGCGTCATTCCTGTTCTTGCAGCAGCTGGCTTTTTGGCTGGGCAGATGGAAGAGTGCAATCTAAGTGACCTCCCAGACCGACCTGATAAGCAAGCAACACAGAGAGCAGCTTTAAAGGTGCTTCCCTGATGAGGAGTAAGATATCTACATTTGAAGTGACTCTCTGGATTAGAAGTTAAAAGAAGATGTGGAGAGAGGCTTTTGCTACAAACACCAGAGGCTATCAGAAGCTGCACAGGCTGCTCATCGCTGAAGTAAGGACAGAGCAGACCAAAGTACTAAGGTTGCTTGTAGAGGGAACAACAGCCTGGCTGCTGCTTTTAGCGATGAAACCAAGTATTTAAAACGTATAGGGTGTTGTCATTATTTGATTAGGTAATGGACAGAAAATGAATTCCCAAACAACTTGATAATCCAGTAATTTATCAAGACAAATATTTGCTCTTTTTAAAAGTATATTTTAAAAACATTACATTGCTGTTGCTTGCTTTCTAGCTCAACATATTGTAGTCATTGTTTAAGTAATAGTAGTAAAATGTGCTTCACAACTGTTAAAATGTGCTCAACATATATATTGTGTTAGTAAAGAATCTTGTTTCTTGTGTTGGTGGCTGGTCAGAGCTTATATATGATATCGGCCTTTTGTGTGACAGGTTTCGGCTTGTGACATTCTATAAACAAAATATTTAGCCACATAACTGACAAACATATTGCCAGATTCATTCATAATTAAAATCAAAACACACCTTTAGGCTCTGTATGGGAAAATTCACAGCAGTGAGACAGAAGCTGTATGTGTGTGAGAATGACAAAGCAGGGGAATGTTCGAGAGTTATTATCACTCCCTCCACTCTGACTGTCACTTTCCATCAGGAAAACACTCCACCTCTCCCACTGTTCCTCTTCTCTCTTCACCTCTTTAAACCCTCACCCTCACCACCCCCCACGATCCCTTTCCTGTCGACATCCAAGTGGAATTCAGCCAGCTTGTTGGGGCACTGCCTTGGCCAAGCACTATTTTGATTCCGCTAAAGACCACCACTGACTAATTATGCTAATTACAAAAAGCTTTGAGAGAACAATAAATTGGTTAATTTTTCATGTCTGCTTAGTCCACATCACTGAAGATATGGTTGGGATGTGACTTGCTGAGTATCTCCAGATCTTCATATGTTCCTTCTTTGAAACAACAATTGCTGTCATCAAAACAACAGTCCTATAGTGTCTAAGCCATATAAGAAACAACATAAAGGCTACGCTGCTATAACTGCAGTGTATCAGCCAACATTACAGTGGTGCTGGTCTCCACTTGTAGACATTCAATTATAAAAGCAGCAGCTTGCAGATATCATTTGCTTAATTTTCCTGATGTCTTTACAGCAGCATATGGTCCCTCATCTTTGGAAGGATTCAATAAGAATCAATAAGGTCTCATGCCTAAGAACAAAACCCCAAAGACACTTGGTGACTTTAGGTCAGTGGTATTTACCTCTCTTGTCTTTTGAAAAACTGGTGAAGAATGCACTTTTACACATGATGTGACGTGGATGCTTTTAAACATGGTTCTTGAGGGGGCCAGGTCCCTTGTCCATTTACTATTTATTGACTTCTCCTCTGCTTTTAACTGAACCTAGCCCCAGGTTTTAGCAGATAGATTGAAGAGCATTCATAACATTGATGCTGGCTTAATTTGCTGGCTGATGGACATTTTAACAGAGAGGTCACAACAGGTGAGGGTGAATCGTGTTTTATCAGATGTTCTCTACTGGATCCCGCCAGGACTGTGTCCTCTCCCCTTTGTTATTTGTTTTATATACAAATGAATGCCAAAGCCATCATGGCAGACGCCACATCATCAAATTTGAGGATGATACTGTTATTGTGTCCCTTCTTAGCAGTGATGACTTTGAGCATCGTCCTGTTGTGAGTGATTTTATTGATTGTTGCAAATCAACCTTTTTAAACATTATTGTGGCAAAAACAAAAGATTGACTGTAGTACAAATCCCACTGCCATCTCTCTCATTGTTATGGAAAATCAGGCAGTTGAACTGGTGCAGCAGTACAAATATCTTGGTACTCTGATCGACAACAAACTGTGCTTTGAGCCGTGTGTAAAAAAAGCACATTTGTGTATACCTTTTTATCATAAGCTTTGCCGTTTTGATGTCAATGCCACTTTTATAAAGATGTTTTATTCTTGTTTTATTGAATTAGTTCTTATCTTTTCCTTTATATGTTGGTACAGGTTACTTTCTGTCAAACAGAAAAATCGTTTACAGGGTATTGTGAAGGTGTACAGCAAAATTGTTGGTACATCCTTAAATTATCTTTATGACCTGTATAAGGTCAGGTCTCTGATGGAAGCCCAATCAAACTTGGCTGATCCAAGCCATCCCTTGTTGGGTGAATTTATGTTGCTACCATCAGGGTGCAGATTCAAACTGGCACCACGCAGGACAAACACGTTCAGAAGATCATTTGTTCCTGTTGCTATCAGTCTTCTTAATGACACTGATAGTCTGTGTCTGGTATTGTTGTTGTATTTGTTTGTCTATTTATACTGCTGACTGTGAACCAAACGGCCCTCCGGGGATAATAAAGATACCTTGAACCTTAAAACAGCAGCACTTGAATGTGTTTGACTGCATCTTGTTTCTATTTCTATGTGTTTTTGTTCTGTATGTACAGTTTAGAGTCTTTGAGCTCCGCTCTTTGCTTAATCTGCCTTCTTCTGATGCAGGTGGAATTTCACAGTCAGTGCTGATGCATACAGCACGTAACCTTTAGCACGTACATACCGGGAATTCTTTTAACAGCTTCCTTCCACAGACCACCAAAACAGTTCCCACACGCACTTACTATATACTGAACCACATGAAAAAAAACCCTAGAGCAATCTGCAGAATTACATCAGCTCAGCAGGGTTTACAAGCAAGTATCCAGACCACAACCACATACTGTTGTTTGTCATCTTAACACAAAACAGATATGAAAACATGACCATCTCTTCTTTGTCTTCTGGTACTTACTCCTAGAGGGCATTTAGCTGAGGGAAACAGGCCAGAGGAGACAAGGTTCTCACGCATGTGGAACCAAAGCAAACAAAGTCCTGCTCCGGCAACACAGCAGCCTGCAGTTGCTGATAGTGGTTATCTCTGCAGTCACACATGAGCCATCTCACGACAATGAGCACCAAGCAATTAATGGCCTTCACTGCTCCAGAAACACAAACAAAACAGACTCAGACAATGATTGCAGACCACATGCTGTCGCTTTGATTTTAAAATTGATCACAAATTTTGTTTTTAGTAGGGAAATGTAAACTATAATGATACTGCAATTTTTTTTTTACATTTCTTAAATGTTGGTGAAACTGTTTTTGAACATATTTGTAGAAAGAATCATCTATGCTCTAAAACTTAGTAGCAATTGAGTGACATCTGGCAACGCTAAGTCAACTTTTGTGGTGCACTATTGAGTGGAACATGTTATATTCCCGTATAGCAAACTCTGTCTGCGTTTAACATTTCAAACCTGCAATAAGTGAGTTTTTGGACACTTACAAACACGACCCCTGGCATTTTAGGTTGATATGGTGAACTTGTAAGCGTGCATTTGTCTTTTTATACATGCAACAGATATGGAGGAACATCAGCAGTCATTCAGAGATGCGTTTGTGTCCACCTATTTACTTTAGTCATAGCTCATTTTTACACTTCAGCCGCTAAGTGCTCCACTAGATGCAGTTGCTAATTTTTTTGTCTGTTGGTGTTGGGCAAGTAGTGTACAGACAGTTTTTCAAGCTTTTATTTTCTTTTTAAATTGAAAACACCTATTTGACTTTTTACAACATTCAACATTTGGAGGATCTATCATTACCAGGCAAAAGGAAGGTAGCAAGCAAAGCAGAATTGAAGAATGCAGAATCTTACCAAGCTTGCAAACATTAGCAAGGATTGCCACTAGACTTTACATGTGTCAGTTTGTGGCTGAAGATGTTACTGACCAGGTTTAATGACTTGCACTGTCAAATTGAAAATACTTTCTAATTTCATCAATTCACAATATATTTATGTTATGTATGTATGTGTTGTCTCTTGGCTTTTTTACATCAACAACTACTTGTTATAAACTAATTATTTCATGTACTTTTATGACTATAGCACTAAAACAATAACAAAGAAATTATGTCATTTAAAACAGTGCTGATGTTACAGCTATGATTAGACAATTGCCTGTGTAGTCTATTGTCACTATCCTTTATTAATGCAAACTAAGTGGTCTCTGTTTTTTTGCTATCTCTTCATCACAGGAGTAAACATACAAGAAGTAAATGCTTAAAAGCCAGGTAATAAAAGCAATAGCTGCAGTGTGTAATCCATCAGTCTGGCCACAAGCATCTGTGTGTGAGAAAAATGGCAGATAAGTTTGTGTGTTTTGCTATGGGAGCGGGTGTAGTGAAAGGGGATCAGTCTACAGCAGTGTTTAGAGGTTCAAATGCTTCTCTGGGGAGGAGACTGGATCGATTCCCTCTTCACTTGAAGCCAGTGCTCTCCCTGCCACCAGCCAGATTTTCATCCACACTATATATATGCATCTGGGTCTTCACTCATACTGTAGGGGATATACAAGCACAGAGTTCAGGATTTCACCACAGATTGGGGCTCTTCACCAGTAGTTGCATTAAGGTGAACCCAATTCCCTGTGTTTTGCAATGGTATCTAAATACAGATGCATTTAGGCTGCTCTCCACAAAGAGAGCCCTGCCCATGGTGCATGCATTGTCGTCATGATGCTCTGATTAGAGGGAGCCATGGAGATAAACTGTAGCCACTGTCTCATTAGTTGGAGTAACTCTCCACGGTTCCCACCCACAGGCGCTCCTCCCAAACCCACAGGAGAGCAGGGCACCTCTACACCGCCTTCAGGAGCAGGACACATACCACAGCTGTCACAGCTGGCAGAGTGCACCATCACGCATGTGTCACCACAAAATCACCCACATGTACAGACACAAGGACATACATATAGACCCACACAAGGGACACCAACCACACTTAACTCTCTTTCCAGCTCTTGCCAAAAAAGGGCCTCAGAGGACAGGATCACTGGCTCCATGACAAAATGGGGTTTCCCCACAGGGATACTTCATAAGCCTGCAACAAAGCAAGTGGCTGTGGGCGACTTGCTGAGCTACAAATATAGCAAACATCTGATGTGAAACAGATGCATCATAATTCACATTAAAACAAAGCTCACTGAGGGCCTTTGTGCAAGCAGTGGTACAACGCCTTCACAACAGCCTGGAAGCTAGGCCTCATGGGAGCTCAAATCAATAGCTGTGGCCTGGCAGAGTCTTACCCATGATCGGGATAGGAACAGAATGTACACAGGATGAGGAAAGAGGAGGCAGCGGTAGTTCCAGCTGCTCTCTGTCAGGCCCCACTGTGACAGGTTTATCCCAGCCGAGGGAGAAGGTAACACACCAAATTGCACAATAAGGAGCGATAAACGTCAGACCTAGCCCCAGTGTCCAGGTAATGGCTGACAAATGGCTCAGTGGCTCATCTCACAGCCTGATATTCCAATTAACATATAGTGAAGTGTTTTTTTTTTCTAAATGGGTCAGCACAATGTGTAATAAAGCCTTTTTACTTTGTGTAGAATTTTAATACAATAACAACTGCATCATAAGTGGCACTAGAAGAGATAATGACAGCTAACTGATTGGTTATTTAGTTAATTTTTCTCTCTGCTCATTGCTGAATTTTTTTATAAATGCATGCTTTCTTTTTTCTTTCTTATGATTTTAATATTAAGATGTCTTTTTAAATGGTGCAAGTGCACAGCTGTAGTCAACACATAGTACAGTATCTATAGCCTGAGCTACTTTGCAATGCCCAACTATAGATATAAAAACACACTGAGTGTAACAAGAAAGCGCAAACACTCCTCCACATGTGTACAGCAGCTTATTACACATGTGGATATTTCTTAATGATCTAAACAACATGTTATGTCACTTTGACAGTCATTTCACATATTTAGGCAGTTATTATAGTGACAGTTAGTCCAAGGACCTTTGTGAGTTTGTACTATATACTGTTTACTGAAGAACACAGCCAATGAAAGGTGACATAACGCACAGTGAGGTCACCTGTATATCTCATGTGAATTTCCCAGTACCTCTTGTGATGCTCTGATGTTATGTAACACCTTCAAATGAGAGACTCTCTGATTTAAGGTGAGAGTTTCAGACTTCGTGCTTCACCTCATCATTGTTTATTCTGGTAAGTATGACTTGCTGTCCAAGGCTGGATCTAACTAGGGCAGCAGGAAGGTGAATCTACATACAAAGATAAACACAGAGTGTACCAAGCCTTGGTTGATTGCAGCGGAAACATCCAGTGTCTGTCTACAGAGAGAATAACCAAAAGCTGTGTTGGGTTGGATTGAATGCACGACAGCCATTCTTACAAGTGACTGACAGCACAATAAGCTGAGAAGAGTGATGAGAGCTGCACTGAGCTACTGTCCTCATTTGCCTGATGGATGTATGGCCTCTCCAACATGGTGACCTTTGGCAAGGTCATAATATTCCAGCAACAGCATAAAAACATGCTTGAATGAATAAATTATCGCTACACTTGTCATCTTGGTGCTTTGTGTCCTGTTTGTTGCAATACATCTCAGCTCAACCTGTGGCTCACCTTTATGAGTCCCAGAGCAGATGGGACATTCAGCACTTTGATTTATTCCCTTGAAAGTTACATAAGATTTGTGCAGCAACTGCATAAAAGCTGGCTCTGTTTTAATAAGCCCCCATGTGATAATGATATAATCTGTAGTGAGGACACCAATGCATAATTTATTTATTATTTACATAAACATAATGTATTTATGTGTACTGTTATGTTTACTACGTTATAGTATCTACATTATAGCTTTCCCTGACACACTCTGTCATACAGCTGGCATGTCTCTTACCTGTGTCTTGTCGAAACTGGTGCATGGACTGCAGGTCGATGACGTAAGGTGAGAGCTGGGCATCCACCTGACCCAGAACAACAGTACCCCGGGCGTCCCCTTTCATTACGTTCTCAATATGGTGGCAAACAGCTGCACTGTAGGGCCTCCAGCGTCCGTGTTCGTTCAACCACTCCCAGACCACCACCCTGGCCAGGTTCTGAGGAGGGTACCCCATCCCATTGACGGGCACCAGCAGCCCTGATCCTGGACGGGCCATCTCCTTTGTGGTGTCTGCACTTCAGTTACTGACTATGTCCCGAGCTAGAACACCACCATGAGCATGTCAGTCAACTGACACACTGGAACATTTTCATCAGCGCCAGACAGAAAAGGCTCGAATCAGCTATTTGTGTGGTAGTCTCAAATTATCTCATGCTGCTTTCAAGCACACATCTTGTTTGCAGTCATCATCTACAGGTAGCCCACTTTCTAACTGGCACTTTGATCAGCCAAAAAGCAACCTCTGTCCTCTTGTGTCTTGTCTTATGTGAAGTGGCAGATGTTGATGACAATGACGGCGAGATTTGCAGCTGTAGCAGTCTCAGTCCGCTGCAGGTAAACTGGAGACGCACTCTAAAGAACAAGGAGCAGAAACACTAGTAAACAAACGCTGTTATTAAACCCATGAGCTATTTCTCAATAATCTGGTAGTGTTTCAGCGAAGATGGTACAAACCAGTTCTGTGCTATAGTCCCTTTAGTGGCCTATTAGATTACTTTAAATTGTAGTGCAAAAAAACTGTGTATAGCCTATCAGCATGTGAGCTGTTTTAGCAGAAAATAATTGTGACTTTCATCAAATGTGCGTATCAGGGACAGAGCAGTGTGCCTGGTCAGTCAAATGCTATTATAACCCTAGCATTTCCACATAGAAAGCTGGTCAGGTGCAGTGAACGCAAAACAAGGGACAAGGTCTGTGTTGCTTCTGTGATTCCTCAATATGGCTTATAGCGAATGCATGCCTAACACACTTGAACCGATTCTGGCGATATACAGACCTGTAGGCTGCAGCTGTAGTGCCACACATCTGTTAGATAGAGGCTGCATTTCACAGGCTCCGGCCAAAAATCATAATGCAAAAGAAAAAAAAACTGAAATGAAAATCTCGATCTGTATTTTCACATCTGTGATATGTTCGTCTCCCCTTCTCCTTCAAACCCACGTCCTGCAGCTCCTGTAATCCAGTGTTATTGCAGAAATCCAAACCGCGGTTTTATTGGTAGCCTACAGACTACACCAGCTTGTTGGTGCGCTGTATTAAAGTGAATGCATGTCCCAGCTGCACGGTTTTCATTCTGAGGTGCATAACTGAGCCATTCCACTGTAGACACGCATTTCTCTGTGTAACACCAAAAATCACGCATACACACAGTAAACACGCAATGCTTGGTTCCCGCGAATATGCATAAATGTCCAGACGCACCTGTGTAGATATCCGCTGAAAATCATCCAACGTGTCAATTTTATAAACAGTATTACTCAACTTCCAGTATTTGGTTTCAAAATAAAGTCCCTGTTAACACGTGATTGCGCCGAGAGCAAGAATTGCAACCTTATGATATCAGGTCAACGTACACACTATCAAAGCATGCATTCTGACACCACACAGTGGAAATATTTTATTATTTCCACAGAACAGATTTTAGCACCATAAAAAACATTCAGAGACACAGAAACTGTATAAGTAGCACACAAAATGATACAAACAGGAAATAGCCGTGATTTTCAGTGGAATTGTACAAGAACGTGTTAGCAGATATGTATATGTTGTTTGTGTAAAAATATTATTGTCTCAACTCAAATAGTTTTAAAATCATGTCTTAAAAACCAAAATGTGTTAACATTGAAAGTTATTTAGTTTACCTGTGACCCCAGCAACAAACACAGTGTCAAGTGAAATGATTTGTTTGGGAAGGAACAAGTCAGCTCATGCACCTACTGTAAAGTAAAAGTCATGTGCCTGGGCCTTGACAACAGCTAAGAGCTTGACTGGGCCATCACAATTAACTGGAGAGAGAGAGAGAGAGATCGGTCTTTTATTATATGGTACAGGTATTGTATCATTGCACCTGTGCACAATTTTATTTCTAGGTCAAGACATGTTTCTGAATTGTCTGAATTACATGGTAATTCCAATTTAATTGCATAACTGCATTTTTACCAAAACAGAACATGAACAGACACATTGTCAACCAATTCACAACATTTTTCACTCCTATGTATGTATTGTATGGAAATGATGCCATATTCAAACTTAGCTGTGGTACATGACTCCAGTCTATGAGAATGTTGGAATTAAGAAATACTGCTACTTTCTATTGACAGCTTGTAGAAACATTTCCTGAATAGTATTTTTTCATTCTATTAATAATGATGCTGTAGTTAAACCTGCCAACCTCTGTCACAGAATAAATTTACTGACCAGAGAATTTTAATGGGAGCATGATGTGCTTTAATGTTGATGTATGTGCATTTTCATTGATTTGAGATATTTGGGGAAGTAAAAGATAAAAACATATCATAACTGTAAAGCATAAAGGCTTTTGGATTAATGAGACATGTTCACTAACTTCATACAGTACCTCACTCTGCACATGACAGACAGACAGACAGGCAGATAGATAGATAGATAGATAGATAGATAGATAGATAGATAGATAGATAGATAGATAGATAGATAGATAGAAAAAAACTCAAATAATGAATAGGAGACATCATGATGGGAAATGCATCCAATTCAACCCAACCACTTATGTGGAAAACGGCACCATCATGTGGCCTGCGGTTGTTAATAAAACTACAGAAAAGTCATCAACATAACCATCACAAAAGTCTGAGCAACAGCCCTAGATAGAGCCATTTGAGCCTTGCGCTGTAGGCCTATTTGAGCCTAAAATGTATTTTCCCCGTAGCCTATTATCTTTGACTATTCAGATATATTGTCTTCTAATGTTAAATAGTACTGAGTGGGGGCACGTTAATTTGCTGCTGAAAAGGGGGTGAGGGGAGAATAGAAGGGAGGGATATTGACCTCAATTTTTTTTTTCTTGCTGCGCCAAAAGTTAACAACAGGGGTCAGGAGGCACGGGGGGGGGGGGGGGATAGAACGGAGGAATAGAACGAGGGAATAGAACGAGGCAATACTGAAGTAACGTTTTATTTTTATGCTGCGCCACAAGTTAGCAACAGGGTTGGGTTTGCATGTTTCTTTCACTCGACGATTTCACGGAACCGGAGACACATATTAACATCATTTTGCCATCTGTACATCCACTGACGATCCTCTGAACATTACCAGTTGCTTTCAACAGGACAGGTGCGATTTTTAATTATGCTAAGTATTTAGCTGTGTGCTGGGCTCGCGACTGTGATCGCTAAAAGTGAGCAAGCCTTAATACATATAGTTTTATTACAAGAAAATAACTGATGATGATTAAAAAAAAGCAATGATTCTGCCATTGGAGTGACACAACTTGTGTTAAAACTAGCAAACCTAGCCCCCTTGTTAACAGCAGAATGGGTTCAACGGTCGGAACGTTGGTTGAACCCGAGTCACCTAGCTAGCGCTGATATTGCTAGCTAGCTAGTTTTACTTAGTTTTTAATATTTCACATTGTGCTCATATTGCTTGGATTTTTTTTGTGTTTTCATCTTGTCTGAAGTTTGTTTTCTCTTAACAGGTGGGGAAAAATGGAAGTGGACACAGTAGATGGCGGAATGTACAAGAGGACCTGAAGGCAGCCCATTCAGATAATGAGATAAGTGGCTTTATTGAATCATCTTTATTTTGTGCATTTTCTTGTAACATAAAGTTTGTCTGGTAACTGTTGATGTAGCGTATGCTTACCTTAATCTTTGATATGTTACATTGTGATTATAATGTTTAAATGTTCTTGTTTTCATCTTTTCTGGTGTTTGTACTGTATGTTTATCATTAATATTTAACATTGTGCTTGTATTGTTTGGGTGTCACCCAGAATGGAGGTGGACACAGTAGATGGCGGAATGTACGAGAGGACCTGAAAGCAGCCCATTCAGATAATGAGATAAGTGGCTTTATTGAATCATCTTTATTTTGTGCATTTTCTTGTAACATAAAGTTTGTCTGGTAACTGTTGATGTAGCGTATGCTTACCTTAATCTTTGATATGTTACATTGTGATTATAATGTTTAAATGTTCTTGATTTCATCTTTTCTGGTGTTTGTACTGTATGTTTATCATTAATATTTAACATTGTGCTTGTATTGTTTGGGTGTCATCCAGAATGGAGGTTGACACAGTAGATGGCGGAATGTACGAGAGGACCTGAAGGCAGCCCATTCAGATAATGAGATAAGTGGCTTTATTGAATTATCTTTATTTTGTATATTTTCTTGTAACATAAAGTTTGTCTGGTAACTGTTGATGTAGCGTATGCTTACCTTAATCTTTGATATGTTACATTGTGATTATAATGTTTAAATGTTCTTGATTTCATCTTTTCTGGTGTTTGTACTGTATGTTTATCTTTAATATTTAACATTGTGCTTGTATTGTTTGGGTGTCACCCAGAATGGAGGTGGACACAGTAGATGGCGGAATGTACGAGAGGACCTGAAAGCAGCCCATTCAGATAATGAGATAAGTGGCTTTATTGAATCATCTTTATTTTGTGCATTTTCTTGTAACATAAAGTTTGTCTGGTAACTGTTGATGTAGCGTATGCTTACCTTAATCTTTGATATGTTACATTGTGATTATAATGTTTAAATGTTCTTGATTTCATCTTTTCTGGTGTTTGTACTGTATGTTTATCATTAATATTTAACATTGTGCTTGTATTGTTTGGGTGTCACCCAGAATGGAGGTGGACACAGTAGATGGCGGAATGTACGAGAGGACCTGAAAGCAGCCCATTCAGATAATGAGATAAGTGGCTTTATTGAATCATCTTTATTTTGTGCATTTTCTTGTAACATAAAGTTTGTCTGGTAACTGTTGATGTAGCGTATGCTTACCTTAATCTTTGATATGTTACATTGTGATTATAATGTTTAAATGTTCTTGATTTCATCTTTTCTGGTGTTTGTACTGTATGTTTATCATTAATATTTAACATTGTGCTTGTATTGTTTGGGTGTCATCCAGAATGGAGGTTGACACAGTAGATGGCG
>NW_018127892.1:4697519-4722837 GCF_001952655.1 Monopterus albus | reverse complement strand
ATCTTTATTTTGTGCATTTTCTTGTAACATAAAGTTTGTCTGGTAACTGTTGATGTAGCGTATGCTTACCTTAATCTTTGATATGTTACATTGTGATTATAATGTTTAAATGTTCTTGTTTTCATCTTTTCTGGTGTTTGTACTGTATGTTTATCTTTAATATTTAACATTGTGCTTGTATTGTTTGGGTGTTTTGTGTTTTCATCTTTCTGGAGTTTGTCTAGTCATGTCTAGACCTAACAGGAGGGGAAAAATGGAGGTGGACACAGTAGATAGCGGAATGTACGAGGACATTGAAGGCAACCTAGACAGATATCGAGGCAAATGGCACAGGTAGGTATGAATCGGGGTTTTTTTTCACAGGTAAAAAAGAAGATAAGGGATAAGTACAGTTTCAGGTTTACTTTACAGGAGTCTTCTTAAAAAAATTTTTAAAAAAATTCTACTTTGAATTTATTGTCACAAACACAAAGTCAAATATATTTTATTTGGATTTTATTGGTTAGACCCAACACAAAATATCACCTAATTGTGAAGTGGAAGGAAAATGATATGTGGTGTTCAAGATTTTTTACAAATAAAAATCTGAAAAATGTGACATGCATACTGTATGTATTCAGCCCCCTTTACTCTGAAATCTCTAAATAAAATCCAGCGCAACCAACTCCTTTCAGAAGTCACCTTATTAGTAAATAGAGTCCACCTGTGTGTAATTCAATCTCAGTATAAATACAGCTGTTCTGTGATGGCCTCAGAGGTTTATTAGAGAACATCAGTGAATAAACAGCATTATGAAGACTAAGAAACACACCAGACAGATCAGGGATAAAGTTGTGAAGTTTAAAGCAGGGTTAGGTTATATAAACATATCCCAAGCTTTGAACATCTCACGGCACACTGTTCAATCCATCATCTGAAAATGGAAAGCATATGACACAACTGCAAACCTACCAAGACATGGTTGTCCACCTAAACTGACAGGCCGGGCAAGAAGCGCATTAATCAAAGGAGCAGCCGAGAGGCCCGTGGTAACTCTGGAGGAGCTGCAGAGATCCACAGCTCAGGTGGAAAAATCTGTTCACAGGACAAGTATTAGTCATGCACTCCACAGGTCTAGCTTTTATGGAAGAGTGGCAAGAAGAAAGCCATTGTTGAAAGAAAGCAATAAGTCCCGTTTGCAGTTTGCCACAGGCCATGTAGGGGAACACAGCAAACATGTGGAAGAAGGTGCTCTGGTCAGATGAGACCTAAATTGAACTTTTTGGTCTGCATGCAAAACGCTATGTGTGACAGAAAACTTAACACTGCATATCAGCCTGAACACACCATCCCCACCGTGAAACATGGTAGTGGCACCATCATGCTGTGGGGATGCAAGCTGGTCAGAGTTAATGGGAAGATGGATGGAGCTAAATACAGGGCAATCCTGGAAGAAAACCTGTTATAGGCTGCAAAAGACTTGGGACAGGGGTGGAAGTTCCCTTTCCAGCAGGACAATGACCCTCAACATACAGCCAGAACAACAATGGAATGGTTTAGATCAAAGCATATTCATGTGTTAGAATGGCCCAGTCAAAGTCCAGACCTATCCTATTGAGAATCTGTGGCAAGACTTGGAAATTGCTGTTCACAGATGCTGTCCATCCAATCTCACTGAACTGGAGCTATTTTGCAAAGAAGAATGGCCAAAAATTGCAGTCTCTAGATGTGCAAAGCTGATAGAGACATACCCCAAAAGACTTGCAGCTGTAATTGCAGCAAAAGGCGGTTCGACAAAATATTGACTCAGGGGCGCTGAATACATATGCATGCCACATTTTTCAGATTTTTATTTGAAAAAAAAAAAAAAAAAACTCTTAGCCTTTTCCTTCCACTTCACAATTATGCAATAGTTTGTTTTGGTCTATTCCATAAAATCCCAATAAAATACTTTTAAGTTTGTGGTTGTAATGTGGCAAAATGTGGAAAAGCTCAAGGGTTATGAATACTTTTGCAAGGCACTGTAGCTTCACAGACAGAGCAAGAGGGGCAAAGAGGAGTGGAGGGAGAAGAGGAGGGGCTACTGTTTCAGTTTATTTTGACTCTCACTTCACCCTTAACAGTTGAAAGTTAGAGGGTGAAAGTTAGTTAGTGCCACTTTAAAGTACAGGTGTAAATGATGAAACCATTGAGAAAAGCATTAATACTTTATTTTCCCTCAAGACTGTGCATGAAAACATGGGGTGAATAGGTCATAAACCATGTGTTTATATCATTTGTTAATGAATTTTTGTCATCAATTGAAGTTGTAAGTCATACTGGTGTTTTTGCATCCCTTCCACATTCACACAAAATAGCATTCAGTGGGAAATGTTAATAGTGAGCAATATAAGTTGAATCCCTTAAAATCAGGCAACACCTTTTTATTATATCCAAATACACAATAAATATAAATAATATAGCTGGTCCTTTTTTTTTGTTAGCCAAAACTGAACTATTTGATTTTTATTGCATTTATACAAATATACATAGGAATACACAGGATCACAGACCTCTTTGAACAGTGTTACTAGATCCTACATCATTCATGGACAAATTCCTGTGAGATGTAATTGGCTTGACCTTGAAGAGACACTGACTATGTAACAAACATAATTAATATAGAACACACTGAGTCAGTCAAACAATAACTGCTGGTAGTGGTCATTTTTGTTGAAGTAAGAGCATAGATGAACAGTGGGAGGTTCACAGAATAACATATATGAAGAGAGCCATGATGGCCGCACTGATCAGCCCAGAGATAGGAACTGTAACAAACCAGGCAATGAAGATGTTTCTGAACAGGTGCCAGTCAACTGATTTTCTGGAGCGCAGCCATCCCACAGCCACCACAGATCCTACCTGTGATATGAGAGTTAATCAGCAAAAG
Source organism: Monopterus albus (assembly GCF_001952655.1). NCBI lineage: Eukaryota > Metazoa > Chordata > Actinopteri > Synbranchiformes > Synbranchidae > Monopterus > Monopterus albus. The sequence goes on along the minus strand of NW_018127892.1, from coordinate 4,719,929 downwards.
TGCCATTGAGAACTTGTAGTTCTTTTAGAACACCCACTCAAAGCTGAACCTGCTGTTGATTATCACATGCATCTATTTGGGTTAAGTTATCAGGCTTCTAAGTTTTGTTACCTTGCAGTGGGTTGTGCTGACAGGAAGACCAATATTGGATGCCAAAACAACTGTGATTGCTGAAGCTAGTTCAATGCTGAATCCGCTAAATTGAAAGAAAATTGTTAGTAAGATTTGTTTATAATACACATTAGAATTTTAACTGCTGTAGGATTTAAATATGCACCAACCTGGAGGGTGTAATGGGGGTAAGGTCTTTGCCCATGGTTTGCATCACCCTCCGGCCCCATACCCAAAGTCCGGTGCAGATGCCCACTCCACCATACAGAAGCAACCAGATAGGTGTTGGTGCACTGGATACCACAGAGCCACTCTCATACAGAAGCCAGAGAGCAACCAGTGGACCAATTGCATTGCTAGTGATGGAAAAAAAAATACTTATGTAAATGCACATACTGTAAATACATTTCTGGGAAGAAAACTACCCTTGCCTACCTGACATCATTCCCTCCATGAGCAAAGGAGCCAAAGCATGCTGTGAGTATCTGCAGGAACTGGAAAAGCAAGGAAATAGCTGGTTGGTCAACCTCCAGCTCATCCTCCTCTAGAACAACGTTACTGCTAGTTTCCTGAGGCACAGTACAGTCCTGGACTGCAGACCTGCTGCTCGCCACTGAGCTGGAGCTGCACGAACTGTCCACCCTGGATCTCCTCTGCATTCCACCATCCAGGTCCTTGTATTTAGGATCTCCTTGGATGCCATAAATGGTCATGGTATAGGAGGTGTAGCTGTTGTTCCTCCGGATGGGCCGCTCTTCTGTGTCACTGTCACCAATGCAGTCACCAACCTTGGCCATATGGAGCTTGTGTAGCAGGTCTTTGTAAAGGCCAGAGTCTTTGTGGATCGTGTGGGACCGCCCACTGTGCGGATCAGTGATCACCATGGTGCCAACAGTGCCGTTCAGACCTGTGAATAAAATTGTTTGTTGTAATTTAATTGGTGGACATAGTCACAATTACCTGTGGGCACATCTCTGTGAATTTAACCACTGAGATCAAATATTTTTAAGCCTTCATACTCAGATGTTAGGTAATTCATTTCAAGCCATTCATGTCTCACCACTGCTGACATCCAAGTCTTTGGTTTCCATGTCCTTGGTGTCCAAATCAGTTTCCTCTGAGCCTCCGAGTTTGAAAGCCACCTTCTGACTGACTGCTGTAGGGGTCTGGGGATCAGGGTCACAAAGTATTGAGGTCTGCTCTGCTAGGGCAGGTTTTCTGGAGTTCTTATCCATCAGTGGAGTTTCACAGGGAGCAGCAGCTGTGTGTCCTGAAGTACATTGCAGTGTTCAACTTAGACCAAGTACGCTATATTGTAATACTAATACAAGCTTGTCTGTGCATCTGTGCAAAAAAAAAATCTATATGCTATTTATAGAAAAATAGCAATAGTAAAACCTTTTGTCATTTCTCTTAGCCACCCAAGAAATATACATTATGTGTAGTTTCAAAATAACTTTTTAGTTTTTTTGTTTGTTTGTTTGTTTTAATGCTGGGCACACTACAGTCCTGAACTGTAGTGTAAACGTAAACTTTATGTAAACAAAGTTGTTTTTATTCAAAATGCATTTGTGAATAAATGTCTGAAAGTTTGCAATTTACCCACGTTTGATTTTCTTCTTGAGGCGTGGACAGACAACAAACCAAACGATCAAAGCTGTGACGAAGGCACAGCCAATCGTCACACACAGTGTACCCCACCATGGCACTCTGTCAAAACCCAGCACTGTGCACACAAGACAGGGACACGAAGAGAAACAGAAACTTAACTGTTTCTTTAAGTCATTCACAACTTATGCTGTGCGGTCCTTTGATCTCTAGTGAGAGAAAAAAATGTTAGTACTTACATATTCTTACACACTCAGTATAATTTTAGAAATATACTAACATCTAAAAGGTATCATATAAAGTTCTAAAAAAAGTGATTATTTTTTCTAAGGTAACTACACTTCCTCCAGTCTCATGATCTGTGATCATGTGATTAGTTCAAACTTGTACAAAATGTCTCAACAGCCCATTCCAGCATTTCAGTGTGTTCTTGCAGAGAACAGTATCAAGGAGAGTACACACTCCTCCAGTCAGATAGCAACAGTGGCCAGTCTTGCAGCAGAGTGATAAGAACACTTCTAGTAACTTCAATCCTTTAGTACTTCACAGAATAGCAAAACTTGCTGCATTAGAATGGCTTGTTGCAAGTTAGTATGACATTTTTTTTACTTCTGCCCTTACAGACACAACTTATCTGATTGCTGCTGTAGACAACAAATAAAAAGCCACACAATAAAAGCTGTGGTTTTCTTTAGTAACTTAGATGTGAAGCCACAATAGCTATAAATAATTGCATACTGTACACAGCTGTGCATACAGCAGGCAGAGCCCTTTTTTTTTTTTTAAGAAAATGACCAAAAGGGTTTTCTCTATCGCTGTGTCAAGAAATGTTGGAACTGGAAGTCGGCTGTAATATGCTGTCATTTTTGCATAGCAGAAGTTATGGTGTGTTACTGTATATATATTATTGTGTGTTACTGCATATTTCTTGACCCACACACAATGGCCTGCAGCCTTCAGTGAATGACCCAAGCTGGTTGACTTCTTGATAAGTTCAACCCTGCAAATAAAACAAAAAGGAGTGGAAATTTTCCATTTAATACTTTTATCTTTTTCAGATTCATAGTCAACTAATTTTATTTCATTATTGTTCTGTTTTATTGCTTTAATCCTGTTTTCAAATACTGGCTGGCCCTTTAATTGTTAATGTAGATGACCTGACAGAAGTGCCAGGGACTTCATGAAATGTTTCTTTTGCTTGGAAAAATGCTGCCCAAAATGACTTTATGCCCAAATGATTTTATATTCATAAAATTGTCTCCTCATTTTTTCCCACCTACTTTTGTCCTAAGAAGATTGTCATCAACTGTCTTCTGTGTCTCCAGTGACACATTTATTCAGATCTCATCTTGCTCCAGGGATTTCAGCAGCTGCTGTGTTAGTGCAGTGCAGTAAGGAAGACTTTAAAAAAGCACTGGTGTAGTGTGTGGACATGGTACTCACGTGGTGCTCCTGTAAACATGATGGAGAAGAGGTTGATTCCCATAGTGATAGCATAGAAGATTGGCAGAGCTCTGAGACCGCTGGGTACAGGGTCAGCCTGTGGAAATCAAAGATATGCCTTGGGTCATATATGGCAAAACTCCTTATGGAATGTGGACTGTGTCTAAGCACATTTACTCAAATACTGTTTCTAAGGAGAAGTTCTACATTTTGGGAAAATATCTTTCTTTCTTGCTGAGAGATAGAGACTGATGTCATTGTCACATCTGTATGGTAAATATGAAACAGCAGCCAGCTAACTTAACTTAGCAGCTTAGGCTAGCTGTTTCTCCCTGTTTCCACTGTACATGCTAAAACTAAGCTAGCCAGCTGGTGACAGCAGCTACGTATATACAGTACTTACAGACATGACATTATCAACCTCATCTTACTCTCAGCAACAAATCAAATAAATACATTATCCAAAATGTCAAACTATTTAAGTATTGTACAATGTTGAGATACTTGTATTTTACTTGAGTATTTCCATGTTATGCAATGTTACTAATAATGTACAGTAATATATAATATGAGTCATTTTTTTACAGAACAAGAACTTTTACTTTTGATACTTTAAGTACATTGTGCTAGTACATTTACTTTCAGTAAATGTAGTTTTAAGGTCAGGGCCTTTACTTAGAGTATTTTTATATGGTGGTACTTATGTAAAAGTTCTGAATACTACTTCTACCACTGGTGACTTTAAATTACATGTATTGACCATGTACACTGGAAAGAAATATCTCACCTTGTTCAGAATGAACTTGCGAACAAAGTAGAATAGAATTCCTGACATGATGCCTGACAGTACAGGTGACAGGAACCAGGATGCCACTTTGGATAGCAAAAGATATTTGAAAGACAGCTTAATTCTTGAACTTTTTCCTAAACTAGTATTTCATATTTAATAGATATTTATTTAAAATGTACTTAAGAAACAGCATATATTCACCAATGCGGAGTAGCTCCATCCATTTGACCCCTTGGTGACCCCTGGCTACCATGGAGAAGCCAATTGTGGCGCCAACAATACAGTGGGTTCCAGAAATGGGGAGCTTCAGGAATGATGCAACCAGCTGCCACACAGCAGAGCCTGTGGGACAGAAACATGAGCCAGGCCTGAGTTTCTCTTGACAGATGTAGTCGTCATCTTATTTTTGATGCATCATTCAATGAAATTTCAAAGGAATTTTTATGTAACATGTACTGTATATAAGTGAATGCTTACCACACATCGCACTTATTGATCCCGCCATTAGGATGTGTTCGGAGCTGTTGTATATTCGGACATCAATGATCCCCTGTCTGATAGTCTCACTGACTTTGGCCCCCAGCAGAACTGAGCCTACAGTCTCAAAGATTGTGGCCAGGATGCAAGCCTGCCGCAAGGTGACCACCCCAGACCCCACAGCTGTACCGAAGGAGTTAGCCACATCATTGGCCCCCACAGAGAAGGCCAGGATGAAGGCAATGATGAAGCCTACCACCAGCAGCCACATGTAGCCTGACATATCAGAGGCTAGAGCCACAGTTGTGGCAGTGGCCAGAGTTGCTAGTGTAGTTGTATCCATGACTGGGTTACTTGTAGGTTAATTTAAGTTATAATCAGAGTTAAATCAAGACCATATACTGTGGTTTGGTAGTGGCTTATGAGGTAATATATATTTATAAATAATTGTGTACAACAGAAATGATAAAAAAAAGAATATATTTGAGTTCTAAAAGTGCTACTGGGAAGCAAGCAAAATTTATTGCTAGCTAGGTATGCAGTGTTTATATGTAGGCTTCACCATAAAATGGCAGGGTATAGAAGGGGGAGAGACATCCATTGTGACAGTGAGCGTCTGATGATACACACTGCAAAAAACACGCAAGCACCTGAGTTAGTGGTAAATATTCCTGAAAACTGCATAAACAAAAGCTAAGTTACACATTAACAAACTACAAACAACATGCACCATTTTGTTCCGAAGGTATGATTTAGTGAGCTCTGCAGAGGGAAGTGTTTTATATCAGTAATAAGTCATTACTGATGTGAGCTGCATTCAAGGTTGGCCTAAAATTGCTTGAGCATAACATTACCTAAGAGTTATCTGATTGAGCAGGAGGCTGTGGAGAGATGAATTAATAATAATGTGAGTTGGGGTCTGTGTCTGAGCTCATAATGCATCTTCAAGAGCAGTGCACTTTGGGATATTCATAACATTATATTTTCATGACAAAAACAGGAATTAGGCTACTTCATATATTATGTGATATACAGTATATGGGAGATATTGATATATATTAAGTATTAATGTGTCCTAAATGGAAACACGGTCATATTTTAATGGTTGGTCATGTAAACATGTTCTCAGTGTTGTTATAATGTTCATCATTTCCACTGAGATTCATTTAAGACATAGACCGCCATGTACTTAGGAGTATACTCACTGCGCTTGCATTTTTAAAAAAAAAAAAAATCTTTTCGGGTGTTTTAATATGATTTTCTAACATATTGCATCGTTAATAGCTAACACTTAATTAAATAAAGTCCATTTATGAAATGAAATGTATCTCTGTAGTAATTAGACTATTCTTTGACTTGACCTCATAACAGTTTCATTAATTATGCAACAGGTGCACAGTGAGCACTACATCGTAATAGTAGCCCCTAAAACTCATCACACAGTGAAACTCACAAATAAATACACGTAATTATTTAAAAAAAGGTACTTTACACGTGAACAACTGACCTATTTTGCACTGTCAGCAATCAGTATAGAAAATAATGGTAGGTTAATCCCCTTAGCTGCTCACGCATAATTCAAATAGAACAACAGAAAAAAATGCAAGTGAAAAAGGAAAGTGAGACAAAATAAAAAGAAAAAGCTGATACTCACATGTGAGACCTGGGGGGAAATTCTCCACTGTGTCTTTGTGTCCACTGCACCTCCTGTGTTCTCTTATCAGGTGGGAACCAGCCAGCAAGCTTTATGCAAAATGAAAGGACTTTATTAGCAGCTGTCAGGAGAGGGGTGTGTGGCTGCAGCCTGTAATGTTTGCAGGCTTCTGTTGGAGGCTGGCTTATATATTAATTCAGTACACGCCTCTACGGTCATGTGGATGCATGAGTCATGAGACCAATGCTGCCTAGAGCTAATGTTTAGCTGGCTTGTTGACAGGGGCAAAATAATTACAGCTGATTTTGATAATGTTGCTTTTCTGTACAGAAAATGCCTCAAAATCCCCAAATTATGTGTTCCCCTAAACATCAATGGAGAAACACAAATGCTTATTGTTTTACCCAAATGCATCTTCTTGTTCCTGAACAGAAATGTTTCAGGCCACAGTGTGTTTATTATTTTTATATAATCATGGCCATAATTTGAATACTATGTATAATTTAACTTACAAGAAGTTTAAAATGAGGAACACCATGGACAGCTTAGAGTGACTCAACATCTTGAGATGACCACCCCATTATCCACCATTTATGAAGATACTCCACTAAAGCATTAGGCCATCTTCAGCGTCAGCAGAATTGATTCTTCTCAGAAATGCTAGCATGCTTAAAGATCTGCTGATAAGTTCCTCTTCATTACTCATTTATTTAGTGCCTGCTGGATGATGTACTTTGGGCATGATGTCTGACAAGTTAAGCTGTGCTCAGAAATGCTACCCACATGGAATATTTTGACCTCTCCAAAGCATGTGATGTCCAAATGGAAGTGACTTGTGATCTTCCGAAATGAAATGCAAAGGGGGCAGAAGTCGTCAGTCCACTTTGAACCTGCACCACATGATAGCTATTTATAATGGAAGGCAAGAAAGGGGTATGGAAAAATCCTGCACTGTACTTTACATAGACATGTACTGTATGTTCTGTGCCCGTACATAGTTGTACATACTGGACTACAGCACAGCTCACATCATATCAAGTGTGTCACATACATCTGTACAGTTAAAACACTACTATTGAAACAAATAAGAAAGTTTGGCAGTTTCTTTAATTGCTTTACATAAGCCAGAAATGATGTCCATGTACTGTATTGAGCCCTCCAGTTTATATCTATTTTATAAATTGTAATAGACACATCCTTTTTGATAGCTGCATGGTTCTCTTGGAAGATCAGATACATGACATCCACTAGTAATATTCTAAACACAGCAGTCAGTGGATGAAATTAATGTGTTACAGAGACCAGAGACAGAAGAGAGAATGAAGATCAAAGATTAACTAGTGAAAGACAGGACCAAAACCCATAAATAAATTTTCCACACTCGTCAGTAGAATGTGTGGCTGGATGAGTTAAGCCTCCCAAACCTGTATTCAAAGCTCTCTTTCCTTGATTCTAAGGTACAGGGTACAGAAAACCTAATTAGTATAAAAATGTTTGGCCTGCATACTGAATAACAAAAGAGTATCTCTGCATTTAAGATTTATATGTTGATTCTGGGTAGTTGCTGCTTTTCCAATTTCCAATAAACAATTATCTTGAATAGTTGTCTCTGATTGTTTTAATACAAGGAGGATGGATTTTCAAAAAGACTCAAACACAACACCCCAGCCATCCCATGCAATCATGTTCTCAGCTGATTAGATCTGTAATCTGAATTATTTACAAAATGCTTTAAGATTTGTTGATAGTGATCTAACTTTTGACAGACCAGATAAAGTGCGAGAACTTTCCCAGAAGGGTTGGCCAATCTTTGGTATTTTGATGTAAACTTAATTACCACTGCCACAGTAAATTGAGATAAATGCTGTTTTCTGCCATGTTTGAGGTATTCAAGATTGTAATTATCCTCTAACAACAAAGTGCATTTTTTGTGGCACCATGAGAAGGTTTGCTTTTAACATTCTCATGGCCACGTTGTGTATTTCCCAACTGCCATTTACAACATAGTTGTGATAATCAACTGTGCCCAGTAATTGAACATATTTATTTTATCTAATAGGAAGTAAACTTGCATATAATATGGTTACTGTATCAAATGCAGAGTATTTATAAGGAGATAAATAATTGAACATCCTAAAATTTAAGTTTGGAACCTTCTAAACATATCTGGTGCAAAACAATTACTAATATAGACTGCTGTGCTCAAACAATTATATTTTATATTATTTTGGATTAGAGAAATCCACTCTGTCAAGCCAGATCTGTCAGTTAACAGCATGTTTACCTGCAGCATTGGTGCTGTGCATCACATTGCTGGATGCACAGCACATGTTGTCACCAGTAGCATCAGCTTTTTAAACTTTACCTAAGGGCCTCTAGATGGCATCAATGCCCCTGTTCAGGTTACATTGGCTGATGAACATACTTCATGTGGAAATACCAGTTTAAACACTTAATGAGGACAAATAACGATCAGCAGTTTGGACACTGTTTACTCCTGTATGTATGTATTTGCTGTGAGAGCTGTTTGATGTGAACTTTATGCTAATGTACAGTGGATTTTAAGGTTGTATCTGCAGATGGCCTAACTCAAACAAGGCACTGGCGATATACATTTCAGTGGTTTACCTTAACTATATTACTGTAAAATCACATTTAATTAACATTTTTCCTTGTTCTCGCTCTTGATTTAGAGCTGTCTCCCCAAGATGTTCAGCTCATCAAAACATTCATCTTATTTCCCACTTCTGTAAAGCTTACCAACTCTGTAATTTCAAAGACACAGGCTTTGGATTTTTTTTATGTTGCATATTATATTTAAAGTTGGACAAGATATGACATGCAAATAAGTAACTGAAGAGCTCAGGCTGGTTCTCATGCTCAGGCCTATATTAGCCCAACCCTTTTTTCCCCACTTCCCTCCCTCCTATCCCTTGCCAAACAGGATTTGTAGGATCTTACAGAGTCATTTTCTCAGGAGACAGGAATGTCAGAGCACAAGGCCTGGTGCCTGCTGCAACATGCACTTTCACATTCTCTCAAACTTACGGGAAAAAGTCCTGAATCTGTTGCTCATACATCCTTTTAATTTCCCCCCAATATGTGGCAACAGCTGTAGACACACATTGACTCACTAATGAAATTAGATTGTCTGGTGCACCACCCTGTGTGATTTTTACAAGGTATCCATGAGTTCATGATCTTCAAGTTTAAAAGAGTTTTATTTCTTTTTAAATAATAAAGTTTTAATTTGTGATCCATTGTGTTGCTTTTCTTTTTAACATTCTTATATGCTTTTAGAAATTACAAATGCACAAAAGTATAAGGATTTTAAGATTTTTATTTTATTTTCACATCTCTCTAGTTTGTCTACATCTTATAAGCATAATATTATATAGTGGATAGGCTAGTCATTTAGACTATAAGGAACCTGGGCAAATCAGTATATAAATATAATACAACGAACTTGTGGCATTCAGGCTGCAATAAAAGAATGACACAAAATCAAAGAAATGTAAAGGATTATTTGGCTGATTTTTCACTCATCCCACATCACCATCTACAGTATCTTAGGTATTCAGATGCTATTGACAAACGGGATGGAAATGTAACAAAAGAAGGATTCATGCTACATTCATCTGCATCAATGTGCCTTAAATCTGGACACAAGGAGGTCCAAAAGTGTGACAGCACTTTTGCATCTGTTAGCTCGTTCTTTTAACACAAGCTCTGGCATTTTCATCCAAACAGAGCTGCACGCAGTGAAATGTTAAAAGTCCAGTTTCCTCCCATATCAGAGGTAATTTTTTGCTTTAAATGACAGACCAGCGGCTTGAAGTTGGCGATGAGCTGCTGGCAGACTCTTTGTGGGACTGATTTGGACTGTGGCTGTAGGTGGGGGAGTGAGTAACACTTGGACTGCTGGGAGGTGTGGAAGAACAGGAGGAAGACTTGGATTTAAGCTGAAGCCACTTGTCCCCCAAAGCCTTGGCAAAGTGCTCATCAACAGACACGCTGATGGAGAGCTGCTGGGGCCGAGCTTTCTGGTAGTTCACACCAAGGCTCCTCTGGAAATGTTCCTCCACCACATGATCGTAGCTGCTTTTGGAAATCACTAGAAAAGAATGGATGATAGACATCAAATACACACCTTAGTGAGTCAGTAAAAGTGAGCAGCTATCTACATTATGATACATGTGTGATGACTAGGGAGTGACTGTCTGGCGAGTGAGCTTAATCACAAGAGTGTGAGATTAACCTGATGAATGGCTTCTGTGGACCTCAGATCTGCAGGATGGATTTCTTAATGAGGAGACACATGTGATCACAGATGGACGCATCTGAAACAACAAAAGAACAAGATATAGGTCTTTAATTAAATCAAAAGAAAGGGACTTACTGTATGTCTGCCTATATAACCCAGTAACCCTACTTTGTGTTTACTCTTCATCCCACAAAACCTGTATTTTTTTTTTATATCGCCTGAACAGTTCACCAAAACAAAATGAGCTGAAAACCAATTAAACTGGTTGGGTTTGCTTATGTCAGTCAGCTCACTCCCAGTGTGGCGGCATAAACATTTCATGGAGAGAGCAGTTTGTTTAGTCTTGTTGATGGCATTCCTCCCTCCATTGCTCACATTTTCTTCCTGAATCTGGCTGGATTGCATAGCTCGGACAAGCTTAGGCGCGTATACTCTCTTAGAAGTAGAATGCGTGTGCAGTGTGATTCAGTGACTACAGATGGGAGATGCACCACTGCAGTGAGTAGCCTGGAGCTACACTGAGACAACAAAAGGACATGCAATGCAATGCTGCCACTTTTCATGAGTTATGACCTATAAGAATTCTTAATCTTTGAGAAAATAACACTGAACATGTTGATGACACAAGCAGTACTTGTTTTTTGGTAAATTACCTGGATTTGACCGGCAGCAGTGCTTTTAGGCTTTTCCTCTGTGTTATCTGGGTCTTTTCTTGGTTTCTTGATGAGAGCGAGGGGTTCATCCATGACTGGTGCGTAGTACACATGGGTGGGCAGGGAGCTGGTAGGGCTGGGTGTTGGACTCCAGGTAGGTGAGGGGCTCTGTGGACTGTTAAACACAGCTGGTGCTGGTGCTGCTCTGTGGGCAGCTTTACCACTGCTTCTGCTCAGCGCTCGCTCTCGTCTGAAATTATTATTCATTAGAAAATGTCACATCTCTTTGACAAAATGTGCATGTAATAAATCATGCTTTTAGTGGTGAAATATGACTGGAGGCATGAATAAGTTTCTCCAACCTTTCCTCCAATGTCAGACCTCTGTCATAGCTGCGCTTGCGTTTCACTGGATACACTGTTGGGGCTCGAACCCGGTCGTTTGTGATATGTCTGTATCTGTCTTCACTTCTGAGGTGGGGTTGACCTAAAAAACAAAAATAAAATACAGAATAACAATAAGATGCTTTAAAATACAATTACAGATATTTTGGCCATAACTTTTTTTGCTGGAACAAATAAATCCAGTAAAACAAGTGACCATATAGTGGGACTGATGATTTTACTACAGTACAGTGATAATGGTAAATAGTGTGTGGCACTCACTGATGAGTAACTGCTTGTTTTGATACACGACATCAACCTGCATGACTGCAATTCGTGGGAAACCTTTTTTGTCACCGTTAATTGTAAACTCCGTTAAGCTGTAAAACTCGATCTACCTGATCGGTGAGGATTACAAAACTTCACAGCGCCAACTACATGATTCACTGCTAACGGTAAATGTTGTTTTTCTGCTGAACGTTGGCATTCTACCACACAGTCAAAAGGGCACAGTGTTATGATGAGGTGCCACACATCCAATGGCTTTTAGGACCTTGATTTGGGCGGCACCCGTTTGTTAAGGGCCATCAAGTTGAACACACGCACACTCACTCACTGGATTTTTGTAACAGCACAAGTTGAAACACATCAACAAGAAGCTCATGATGTCACTGAAGTGTTGAATAAAAGGAGTGCACAGTAAGTTAAAGTTATGATATGGAGATCGCAGTGGTTTTGTAAATGCAGGTTTGTTACTTACTAAATCCAAAGCAATTGGAGTGAATCTGAACCAGACCAGTTTGCTCTTGTCAACAATCATCAACAAGCTCACATGTTCAAAACAGTCATGCATACAGTCAAAACACAAAGCATTGTTTAAAAATGTAATGGCAGCATGATCACACTGTGGCCATTTGTTTGACTGTATGCACAGCTAACACTTGAAAATGTGACAGTGGGAGTCCTTTATATTCAAATCAGTCAGTCAGGAAACTACCCACTCACAATGACATCTACCATCTCACTGAATTCAATGTTTTACATGTAAGCAGGTTGTTCACAATGTTTTCACACTCAAACTGTTTGCTCCAATCCGCATTTCCTACTGGCTAGACACTCCAGCACTTGTGAGCTTCTCCTTCACACAGACTGCCATTGTCAGGGGTGGGGGGGCAGGTATAACCACACCTATGCTGATTTTCTAACGCCTCAGGCATGGATATTTCTTCATTATTAACAGAGTGTATATGCTGCCTGACCTTCTTCTTTACTATGTTTCCATTCAATTTTATGGTGTCTCAACAGCAGAGGTGAGAGTGCCAAGACAGTTTACCAAAACTTTGTTCAATCTTGAGAACCTGGAATGCCAAAACATGTTCACAGTGAATCCTTTATTGGTTATTATAAATTGGTTTCAGCTACTTATCTTCATTACGACATGAATGCTAAACATATTTCACAAAATATATTTCAAAGGTTTAATATTATTGTTAGTGTATATCTTTCATTTTACACCTGATTCTTTCCATTTCATCTTGCACAGAACAACTTAAATGCCAATGTAATATATAAAACTGTCATACATAAGAGCCAAACATATAAATATATAACACTAAATGTTTAGCATAACCATACAGAGACTTATTCCACTTCTCAGGGTGCAAGAATTCATGGTCCAGCAACATGAGGCAATAAAAGAAAAGCAATAATCAAGCTTACCTTCTAAGATGTAGACCTTAAAGCCACTGCTCATCCGAGTAATGTACTGGAAATTAGCCACAGCCATGGCTCCTTGTTTGTGTCTCAGTGAGGCTAAATACAGAGGGACACCTTGGCTGGTGCAGTTTACAGGATACAGTGTGCCTCAGTTATAAATTGTATTGGAAAGGTAATGAGAAGCAGGGTTTGAGCTCACCCAGGTAAAGTATCAGGTGAGAGAAGATAGGTGCACTGGCTTCCCTGTGACTCATTCCATGCATTCAGATTGGCTACTGTCTGGGCCAATTAGAAGCCTTCATTCACTCAGTGCTGTTATTGTCTTACAGGCTGAATGTGTTCACAGGTACTGTGGGTCTAAAAAGAAGACAATGAATTTGCTAAATATCATATAGCACCACAAAGTCCACACTGATTTAGATATAGGTTTGCTTTATTCAACCCTTTTTTCTGGAAGATATCTTGATTCCTCCCTGAGACATGAACAAAGAGAAGTATGACTTTTGTTTCCCCCCATAGAGTTAGCACCTGTCCCTCTCCCTTCCCTCTCCCCTAATCTGAAATCTCACCAAACTGCATTTTTTTGAGTACTTAGCCCACCGAAGCTCCAGTCATTCCACTGACCTGCCTTTACACGCACACAGCTGTACTGTGAGCCTGTCTCACCAGTAATCCAAAGGCTTTTGTTGAAGGCAACACAAAGACTCCTAAGTCTTGAAAATGCTGCTGCCATGAGAACAGTGTCAGTATGCCTGAGCATACAGGAGAGTTTGGCCACACATACAAAGTCTTTGTAGGCCACTCACTCAGACTGTATGTGACATTGGTACCGCTGGGGAAAAAATCGGAAAAAAGAGGATAATTAATATGGTTTGAGAATTCTTTAACACATTGAAAATTTATTTTAAAATGGTACCGCTTCTATCTATCTATCTATCTATCTATCTATATTGATATAGTAATCAGTTTCAGTTATTGTAATTATTGTCCTAACAGCATGATAGCATCTGCTAGACAATAGTGGTACAAAAATGAGAAAAATGGTACAATCAAAGATCTTGCTATTAATACATGTATAATAAAAAGTCTTACATTGGTTTTGATTTAAGCTCAACACTGCCCCCCTAAGTCATACACTGCAGTAACATTAGTCAAGAATTGTATAGCATTAGAAGAAGAATCAGAATCAGCTTTATTGGCCAGATGTGTCAGACACACGAGGAATTTGACTCTGGTACATCAGCTCTCAATGTGCACGTACATATCCCCATGCAAGGGGCAAGTAAAAGGGGCAAGGGATTCTGATTGTATAGCGTTAACTACATACTTAAACTGACAAACAGGTTTGCTCAGTGATACTGTAGATTCCATGCAGTGTTAACATTTTAAAATGCATGGACTGTGCTACTATGCTAACAGAAATGTAATTGCCCTTTGCATAGAAATAGAAAGATGAGTATCACTGCACAGCACAAAGTAAACTAGTTTGAAGCTTGAAGATCCATAATTTTATTTAGTTAATTGAATATTAGTGGTTTTTTTTAACTAATAGCATATTTTGTTTCAATACACAGGAATTGGTGCTTCACTCTTTATAATCCACTTGCTGACATAATCCTCAGGATCATGCAATACTCCCATGTGAGAGACTGTAATTGTTTCAGTGTATGTTAAGTCTTGAGTGTGTTTATACTGCCTTCGTGTTTAAATCTGTATAACACCTAATAAAAAGCTATCAGTGACCAGTATTGGTCATTGTAAATAATGATAATAAAACAGATATCCTAAAGTGTAAATCAACAAATACTTAAAGAAACATGCAAAGTAGATATTTAGGTTTATAGAGGGTTTTTTACTGCTCTCTGAGTGAAGATATTCTCACCATCATCTATATCCACAGCAACTGCTATTGAGGTGCATTCAGAAGTGGTATTGCCTGAACATAAGTTTTATCATTTAATATAAATTACATGTGCAGAAAAAAAATCTTTACACATTTTATTTTCAGGACAAATGTCCTACACACGTGCTATCATTGTTAACAAGCACGCAAACTGGAACAAAACCTGTTTCATGACTTAATAACAGCAGCACTTAAATATGTATTTTCATTATTTTTCATTCTGGCAGCATAAAAGAAGCTATTTGTTGATAGGCTAACATGTGACTATAGAGTTAAAATAGTTCCTATCTCTATCAGACATTTATGATTCAGGTACACCAGCAGCTGTGTTCGTAATAAACACTGCTCCGTTACCATCACACAGTTCAGTTTCCATAGTAGGGCCTAGGGCTCCCAGGGGTCTGTGTTGATCCCTGGGTCTGGGTATCGCCAACAGATGGCGCATCTCTCACAATCTCTGTTAACTGCTGAAAATCAAAAGTAATACCATGTCTAAGTGGCCTGACACCCAAATATCACACCAACACCCATATGCACCCCATGGATTCGACAGCAGGCTCATGTCTGGCGGAGAGCGACACCCTTGTTACACTGCTCTCATCGGCACCACCCTGGTATCCCATCACAGAGCTGCGTCAAGTCAGACCAACACAGGCTGAACAGGAAGTTTAAGAATGTTCTTTTATTGCTTTAAATATAGATTACTTTGATTAAAGCTCTAACTAAAAAATTTTTATAATTTCAGTCCCCAGAGCCAAAGGTTAAAAGCTGGATCTGGCAAATAGTTGGTATTTGAACTTGATGGAAACAGTAGCCTAAATCAAAATGCTTGCTGATTTCCCGTCAGCTGTGAACCACTGGCAAATACACTACACATATTAACATCAACACTGCAGATAACGGTATCAGTTTTAGAATCAAATGCTCCGCATGATGCGTAATGGACACGCTACTATAATAAAAAACCCATTGAAAATTGTCAAAGAGAATTGCATTCCCCTTTAATTGGAAGTGAATTTTTTTATTTACATTCTCAAATTATTTGTGTTATTTGGGCCTTATGATGTACATTTTATAAGGCTTAAAAAAATCCAGTAACATCAATAATGGCCTGTGTTTATTTTGAAAGCAACTCCCGGAAGTCTTGTACGGAACACTGCCTAACTTGACACTGGTCCAGCCTTGCAGGTTCCTTTCCCCCAGGACGACTGGGAGTGACGCAGGGCAGACGGAAAAACCTGGGGCTTGAGGGGGAGGACGGGGCGAACAGCGGTGATGCAAGGAGGACTATAGCTTTAATTTGACAGGTCCAAGCCCGATGCACGGCCTGCTCGCACGCACGGAGGACATGAGTGTCATCTATATGCAAGCTTTCCTGTGAGAAATAATAAGAAGAAATCATCACCTCATTGGGGCGGATCAGTTTGGACACACTCCCAGGTACAGTAGGCTTGATTATGCCTTGTTATGTTTGCTACAGATGACTATAGGGTTATTACCGAAAAGCATCACATGTAAGTGTACAAACGAATTATTTTGGTTAGTCGAGTGGACCAGTTTTTTTTCCAGCTAAAGGCTGTGTAATGATTTCCTTTACCTTTGCCAGTTCCTTAAGCTACACAGTCACGATTTCTTACCATTGTGATCAGATAGAAAATGGGCTTCTAACTAACAACACAAAACCTGGTTCTCTTTAGGTAATCCCCTTTTCTGCACATGGGAAAGTAGCCTAGTCATTTAATTTTCTTACCGTTCACCAAGTTGTAAATCACATTCTGTGGGAGGATATTTGGACCAATCTCGCCGTCATTTTAACAAGTCCTCATCATGAACTACCTACGTCGACGACTCTCGGACAGCAATTTCATGTCCAACCTGCCCAATGGCTACATGGCCGATCTCCAACGCCCCGACCCGCCGCAGCAAAGCCCTGCAGTGTCGCCGGGGCCATCGGAGAGGCGCCAGTCGGCCAGTCAGCAGCAGTCTAGCGGTGGAGGTGGAGGCTTCTTCTCATCCATATCCCATGCTGTCAAACAGACCACAGCTGCTGCCGCTGCGACCTTATCTGAGGCAGCGGACCGGGCAGGAGTCTCCAGCAGTGCCAAGATCCTCCTGGTTATCGATGACCAGCAGACCGACTGGTAAGAGCTGTACGCATTGCCAGACCGTGGGTTGCAGTGGCCTAACATCTAAGGTCATATGATACATCTAGTGCTATTAAATACACGCGGAACATCCCGTGGGTTTCTTGCTCAGATCAGAAAACCCTTGCGTAAGTGATGTGCGCTAATGGTGCCATGGCAAAGACGCAACAGACAGAAGACAGAGAAGCCATTTTCATTTTGACTATCAGCTACTGCCTGTGGCGAACTCATTCTGCATTCTGCCAGTAAAACGATTACAATTCTGCCAAAAAATCTGGTGTGAACTAATGTCAGCATGACGATGTAGATATTTTTAAATCAAGGGTAAATTGTGCACAAAAATACATATGCATTTGTCAAGCCTCTTCACCAGTGCAAATAATGTTTGCTTATTAGAGCTTTGCCTTAAAGGTGATAAAACTTGTCTCAAAATAACGTCCTGGGTGATAATGAGCTACTGTAGGCAGATCTGTGATCATCACATCAAAGCCATTTCATTCCACAGTACAGATCCTGTGTGGTTCTACTCTGTTGCAGGTGTAGATATTTATACTTTGTAGGGTGGATGTGAAAGGCAGAGACCAGTATTTATGTCCTTATACACCAGATAGGATAAATAATATTACACAGGCTACTTAACTTACAGTAGCTGCGTGCATTGCCCACAATTACATTAGGCTATGCAGCATAGTGCCACAGACAGGGTTACCGCATCTATGGAAAGCAGAGTTTTGTTCCATTGCTTTTTTCATGTACGTGAGATTGTGTTTTCAGTGGTCAGTAATAGGTGCTCAGAACAAACAACTTGATTCCTTGTTTCACATTCAGGGTGAAGGTCTTCAGAGGAAGAAAGGTCCACGGTGAATTTGACATTAAGGTAGAACAGGTAGGTTTTACATAAGTCATTTTTTGCTTTGTTCTATGTGAGTGTTCCTCTTTACTCCCTTTCGGGGGGACAGGGACATGGTGAGAAGAGCTTAGAGACCAGCCAAGCTTCAGTGAGCCATATACCAGAAACAACCCTCCAACTGTGAACTTCAGTCGGAGAGATATTATCATTCTTTCTACATATGTCAAGACCTGGTGAAAGACATAAACGTGGGGTTACCTTTCTGTGTGGATGAAGGCATTACCATTGATATTACAATAGGATGATGTGATTGTATTTACTGCTGGTCAGTATTTTCTCAAAGAATAAGCAGCTATTAGCTGATATCCCTGCCCATACTGTACATTCTTTGTCCTTCTCTTTTTGGGCTTATGTCTTCATTGTCTGAGGCAGTGTCATCTCTAAGTCACTTGTTGAGTCATTTTTTAGGTAAATTTATCAAATTTCTGACTTGCATTTTAGGTGCACTGATCTTAGGCTGTCTTGGTACTAGAAAAAAACGATGATTTCTTCAATATATAACAGATGAAGCATTCACAGAGTCCCAGACAGACAAACCTAACAAGTGACCAACATAGTGATAATATACAGTATAATATTGATACAGCTTGTGTGAGTGGCTAGTAACATCCTAAAATCCATTTCTGAGCCTCTGCCTCAGGCGTTTTTCTCTTGTTCTCATTTTGACTGCATCACTTTTTTCTTATTTCACTTGTGTGTTAACAGGGGGAACACACCTGATGTAAAGTCTGCCATATTATAATTGTACCCTGTTCACTGTGGCTTATGAAGAGATAGTCATTCACTGCCTCCCTGCTCTGACTGTGATCACAGAGATTTTTATGGTGTTTGTTGAAGATTTACCTTGATATTGTCTTTTTAGGCAGAATTCTCTGAAATCAACATGGTGGCAAATGCTACAGGCACCTATAATGTGAACATTAATGCAATCAGGAGTGGACATAAGGTTACTAAGTGAGTACTCAGTAAAATGTTTAATCTACTCATTTGCAGTTGCTGTTCATGAGATGCATTAAAGGCCTGTGTTGAAATCTTTTCTCTTTCAATGCCCAATAACGGAGTGCAGTTTCATATTTTACTAACGTCCTCTGTTCCAGATCCTTCAAGCCAGACTTTGTTCTGGTCAGGGAGCATGCTTTCAGCATGGACAAGAATGGAGATCACCGGAACATAGTCATTGGCCTGCAATATGCTGGAGTGCCAAGTGTTAACTCTTTGCATTCTGTCTACAACTTCTGTGACAAACCTTGGGTGGTAAGTACTATTTTATCAAATAATTTGCTAATATCACACATTGAATCAAGGTGTATGGACACACACAGCTACATACTAAACATTTGTGCCTATTTCAGTTTGCTCAGATGTCTAGACTCCACAAGCAACTGGGCCCAGAGGAGTTCCCCCTAATTGAACAGGTTTACTATCCAAACCACAAGGAAATGGTGAGTTCTTTGCTATCTGCTCTCCTCTTCTCTGTCCCCCCTCTTTCCACTAGTGCTGATGGGCACCTTACAATGTTAAATAGAGAGAAAAAGAAACACGCACGTTTGTGTAGCTATCTTTGTGAGGACATAATGCATTCCCTAGCTCTGTTTCCTAACCCTAATGCATTCCCTAGCTCTGTTTCCTAACACTATGGTATAAAACTGAAGCCAGTCCTCACAAACACACACATGGTCACATGTTAGGAGGGTGTTCTCTTCCATGTCAGTATTCCATTTCACGTAATGACTGAGACCAGTTAAATCTTCTGGGGAATGTCTTTTTATTTTTTCAAAGTCAGTGTCAGTACAATTACAGTGAGGCTGTTACTGCAGAGCAGTCATCTCCACTCCTGCACTGGGCTGACTTTCAAGGCATCAGTATGAATCAGACTTTCCTGTAGACTGAGAGGAGGAGTTCTACGATGTGCCACTTCTGAATGATCGAAATGGATCATTGATGTTTTAACCAATATACACCACCAGTCAAAGGTGGACGTACTTTCCTGTTCATTTCAAAGAGAAAATGTTCAAACCTTTGACTGGCAGTGTAGTAATACTTTGAAGAAGTTTATTTATGAGAAATCTGAATATGTGCTAATGCTCTTGTTACAGATTACCTGCCCTCGATTCCCTGTAGTGGTAAAGATGGGCCATGCTCACTCAGGAATGGGAAAGGTAGTGCTGGGATGCTCAAATATTTACTCATTCCAATATGAACACCATAGTTCTGGGACCAATGTATGTCATCATATGTATATTTTGACTCCAGGTGAAAGTGGACAATCAGTATGATTTTCAAGATATTGCAAGTGTTGTGGCACTGACCAAGACTTATGCCACATCTGAGCCTTTTATTGATGCAAAGTATGATGTCCGCATCCAGAAGATTGGTAATAATTACAAGGCTTACATGTGAGTGAAATAGGCATTGCACTCTCCTCAGTTCTCAGCATTTCACTCCAGCAAATGCAGTTACAAAAACTTACAAGCAAGAACCAACACACTGGCATGTCATGGAAGAAAATGGTAAAACAAAGAAAGTCAATTTTTATTCTACTTAACAGGAGAACCTCAATTTCTGGCAACTGGAAAACAAATACTGGCTCCTCTATGCTTGAGCAGGTGGCCATGTCAGACAAGTAAGGATAATAGATGTGGATAAGATGAAATTGTAAATCATATAATGTGTCGCTGTACCATTATAGCACTGTTTAACATGCTATTACAGGTACAGAATGTGGGTGGACTTGTGTGCTGACATCTTTGGAGGTTTAGACATCTGTGCTGTGGAAGCTCTGCATGGTAAAGATGGCAAGGACTACATTATAGAGGTACTAGAAGGCATTAAACTATTATTACAGAATATTTGTCTGTGATTGTGAGGGAAAGCCATTAAATGTATTATCTTATTGTTTTTGAGGTTGATGACTGCTCAATGCCGCTGATTGGGGACCAGCAAGACGAGGATCGTGTTCAGATTGCAGAACTGGTGATTTCTAAGTTGAGCCAGACTGTTCCACAAACTTCAAGTTCCTCCACAGTCCGTGCTGCCACCGGACAGCCAGCACAGGTGCGCAGACCACACATATGCATAATTTCTCATCTTTCCCTGAGTAATCTCTCAGATTTCTTTATTTTCTCCAGCCACGTTTAATAGTAATATATGTCAAGTCAGGGCCATTTCAATTTCAGCTGGACACTTACTTTAAAAGAGAACATGTAAACAAAGCACAAAAATAAATTTGGACCTAGAGCCTAACTCATATTGAAATTAATAAAATACAGATATAGGTGTTTATTAAGATAAACACCTATATCTGGCTTTTCATTAATCATTCCAATTTATTATGTGCATCAATACCAGTTTAACATGCTCTTTAGTTTCTCTGAATATTTTCTATTATTAGCATTTTGCCTCATTTGATAAACTTTTTCTTCCTGCCCTTTTAACTCCTTTGTGTTGATAGAAAGCAGTTTCACCTCAGCCTGTCACACAACCCCGAGTACCACAGGCTCAACAGCGACCTTCACCTCAGGGTATTAACTGAGTTTTTCACAATAATGAAACACTGAAGTAAATGTGCCATTTGTTTTGTGTAGAAGTCATTTTCATTTCTTTCTTCCTAAGTCCAGGAGGGATAATGTTTGAATGTGAATGCTGCCTTTGTTTTTGTCCTTTAGGTGGTCCTCAACAAAGTCCGCCACCTCAGCAGCGCCCACAGCCTCAAGGCCAGCCTCCTGCACAGACCCAGCAATCTGCTACCAGCCCTGCTACAGGTGACCCCAGTACCCAGACTAAGGCTAATCAAGGACCCACAGCTCAGCCACGATCACCCGGTCAGGGAGCTCCTCAAGGTCAGAGGCCTCCTTCTGGCCAGGGCTCTCCTCAGCGAAGCCAGGGAGGTTCCCCGCAAGCTCAGAGGCAACAGTCTGTCTCTCAGCAGCAGAAACCCTCTACAGGAGGTCCAGGCCAGCAAAGGCCTGCCCAGCCCCAGAGGCAGCAGTCACAGGGGAGTCCACAACAGCAAAGGGCTCCTGGCCAGCAAAGTCGTTCTGGAGCACCCACCACCCAGCAGCCCCGACCTGCTGCTCAAGGCCAGGGGGGCCCAGGAGGACGAACCCCACTGCAGCAAAAGCCTCAGCCCCCACAGAAGCCCACTCAGGACAACCTGGCTATGGGCGGCTCTCCACAACTAAAGTAAGTAACTGTACATAATAAATGGCTTCAAATCAAATCAAATCAAATCAAATTTTATTTATATAGTGCCAAATCACAACAAAAGTCATCTCAGGACACTTTACAAAGTAAGGTCTAGACCTTACTGTTATCACTACTATTACAAAGGGAAAACCCAACAAATCCCCCTTGA
>NW_018127892.1:4683988-4697437 GCF_001952655.1 Monopterus albus | reverse complement strand
GGTGACTGCTCGTCAGAGACATAGAGCTCCAGGGCCAGGGCAACCTGTAGAAAGGTACAGGGAGAGAGAGAGGACACACTATGGGACACAAAGTTAGTGATGTGTAATGGTGGCATATAGAAGCATAGGGAGAGAGGAGAGGAGAGGAGGAGGGGAGGGGAAAGAAACTCAGAGCATCATGGGGCCCCCCAGCAGCCTAGGCCTATTGCAGCATAACTAAGGGAAGGCTCAGGGTCACCTGATCCAGCCCTAACTATAAGCTTTATCAAAAAGGAACGTCTTAAGTCTAATCTTAAAGGTAGAGAGGGTGCAGAGAGGCTTGTGGTCAGTGTCCACTCATGTTTCATAAAGTGATACTTAGAGTAGACCTGAGCAGAAGTCGGTTTGTCCTGTTTGCCTGCACTGAGATATGCATGTCACATGAGAAACCTATTTACGCCCTTTACTGACAAATGATTCACCTGCATGTGCATGATATATTGATTTTACATTTTTCAGTCCTTCACAAAACATTTCAGATTCTCTGGAGAGACTGTGATACATTACAACAACAACAAGCAGAAGCTGACTTGCAGTTCATAATCACATTCAAACTGTGACACCTGTCATATTCACAGGTGACCACATTCTTGAAGTCCTACTTTTAAATCATTTTTTCCTAGTAGTAAATACCTACAATTGATATACTGTATGTAGCTAATTACTCTGTGTTTTCAGCATCTTCCGTTTATATGCTGTTATATAAAGTATTCATGAATTCACTGATATCTATTTTGCCATCTTGTTTGTAACCATTATTGATAAAACAATTCAAATATACCATATTATTGCCTCATCATGTAAAGTAATGAGTAGGAACTGATCTTTGTCAGTCCAAACATTTTGTTGAACAGTATATTTGAAAACAATAAAGAATTTAAACCATAATATATAAAAACAAATTTGCTGTCAAATGAAAAATAAGCAATAAGTTGTTTATTGTTGCATATAATCAAAATGATACCCTGATGAATAATGCCAAACTACAGATATGTGTTGTACCGCTGGCTGGAAAGCACAGTATTTAAAACAAATAACAATGCTGAATTCATTGACAGCTTACTGTACATACTGTCACTCACTTTGACTTAAAAGCTATCAAAGCCCATACATTTGTTCTCTTCTTGTTGAATGTTATAGAAATTTAAGCTTTTGCTACAAAAAGAATCTGTACGTTTGCATCTACCTCAGCTGACAATACATTGTCCAGCTGGTGGTTTTGATGGACAAATGACACATAATCTTAAGTCTGGATTAACTAAACTGCAGTGTGCGCTTCTGAAACTGAGACATAAAACACTCGTCATCAGTCCGTGACAAAAACATGCTTCGCTTTGCATCTAGAAAAGTCATTCACTGTTCATATCATGCCCAAGCTAACTTGAAATGATAAGGTAATAGTGAATGACCATAGAGGAGAAATGCGCTTTTACCATCTTTTTTGAGCCTTTTCTCTCCTGTCTCTCTCTGTCTTGCTATGCTCCAGTCTTTTCATGCCATGGGTTTGCTGCATGACTTTAATAGCCTTTCCCTCTCCTCTATTGCCATTCTCCTCTCTTTATAGCAAGTCCCAGTCTCTTACCAATACCTTCAACATTCCAGAAACCCCAGCGCCACGAGCCAGCCTTAGTCAGGAGGAGGTGAAGGCTGAAACCATACGCAATCTACGCAAATCTTTTGCCAGTCTCTTCTCAGACTGAGACGACATAACCCCCCCACACACCTCCTCCTCCAACTGACAAAGAGATGCTCAAGAAAACTGAAGGACTGATTTCTTCCTCCCCCAGCGAACAAGGACCAACAGGATGTCGTCTCTAATCAATGTACTTTGACCCTGGTATGAAAATGTACACACCTGACATCCACTGCCTAAATGGAAAAAGAAATTGCTTCAAATGATCAAAAAATACGCAGTCAATTTAGGCTCTTTTGTCTGAAACATTCCTTATTTCACCTCAAGGTCATCCACTCATCATGTGACACAGTCTGTGAGTGTAGACGCCTGATCACACACCTCACTCAAAAGCTTGTATATGCATGACCACACATACACAAAAATAAGAAACAAAACAACACAACGCTGCTCCCACTTGTTTGTCGGTGCTGTAAAGTTGCTGTGATCTTTATGTTCGAACTTCGGTTGGTTTGCGGACCAACCGCATGAATCAATCAAAGTATGAGAATTATTGGTGTGGGGAGGACTGTTGCATCTTATCTCAATTTTATATAAAAAAGCAACTGTTTGATGTAACTATTTAACCTCTTTTTTACCTAATTAATATCACAAACATAAAACATGAAATAAAATTTAAAGCATGGGGTAAGATAAAAATAAAAGCCTCCCCTCGCTTTCTACCCTTCCTTTAATAAAAAAAAAAAGAAGAAGACAATATCCTCCCCCTTATCTGCCCTCCTCTGCACTAATAATTTTCATACTATCCCTAATTCAGCACAGCTGCACACACAGGGTGTCCAGTGTTAACTAATGCTAGATCTGTTTGAGCTCTTGACTGGTGATGTCTTAACTGCATGTCAACACAAGGCAACGGTTGCCTTTTCCAGCCCCCGACATTGGCGCTTGTAACTGTGTCGTCACATATAGTTGAATTACTTAGTAAAGTAGCCTAGTGGGTGTTGTGAATATGTAGTTTTCTTCCTGTTTTTTGTCGCACAAGAACAAAAGCTCAAAAGCCCTCCACCTTCAAAGCATGCCTTACACAGAAGAGATCAAATGGAGCTGTCTCAGGGATGTCCAGTTGGTTGTGGCACTTGTGTGTGGGTGAAGGTCTTCCATTACTATATTATTGTGGTTGTTTACCAATAATGAAGGAAAAGCATGCATTTTGTTGAGGTAGAATGTCATTACTGTTTCAAATGCATTTGCACACAGAGCATAACATGAAGTTATACTTGAATACAGTCACATGAACTGATATATGAAATCTATAGTTTCAGGTTTGTTCATTTGCTACTCAACAAAGGAACAACTCACTGCTCCCAGTCTGCAATGTCTGTGACAGGTGTGGTACAGTAGGATAGAGCTTGGCAACTGTTGAAGTACAGTTAGTGAAAAAATAGATTATTTTATGTTGCATTTTTTATTGATTTCAAAATAATGTAATGAGAAAAACCTACTGTATGACTGCACACCAGATACTAAAGGATTTAGCTGTTAGTATATTGTGATTTTGCAGTGATGTAACTCAAACCATGACTGTGTCATACAGTGATGCAGAATATCTGCTTCCATATATGTCTCTCAGTTTTCAACATAATCTGTAAGAAGAGGCCATACTCCAAAGCATACTCAGCCAAGGAATGTTACATACTGTATATGCAGTTCATCTATACAATAAAAAAAGTAAAATAATGCAAAAGTATTTTAATGTGAACCGTGGTATGCACCTCTGCAGTAGATTTAGCATTCCCTGCCACCCCTCCTTAAATCGAACAGCCCTTTCTTTGATCACTACTCTGAAAATCTGAGCTGGCACTAAAAATGTCTTCCAGAAGGAGTGCTTTCCATTCAAGTGCAAACGCAGTGTGTCAACATCATGCTTATTAGAGCCACAAGTATAAAGGAGTCTTGGTTCCCTTGCAGATTCTCCATGCTGCCTGTGTTTATCAGTCTGTTTGTGTAGCCACAGTGACCCCTTGTGCTCAATGGTGCATAATGTGTGAATGTTCTGTAACCGTTCAAACCAAATAGATGTGCTGTACAGAGCTCTGAGTGATGCAGAGTGTCACATTTATCCCCCTTGCTGCTCTTTGTGCTTGCTGATATTATATGTGTCTCTGACCTTTTTAATTTTGCTTCTTTAATTCGTGCATTTTCGTTTCAGTTATTTTGAACGTGCTTCATTTTTTTTTTCTGTGAGGCAAAACTATTTGGTACTTGTAAGTTTATGCATCAGTGATTCTGGGCTTCATTTTTAAATTTTACACCGACTCAGTACACTGTTGTTAAATTTATCATGGCACAACCTACTGCCAGGGAAATCAGTAAGAGCAGCTTTGTGTAATTGTTACACTGAGTGTGTAATTTATAAAAATGAGCCATCACAACCAGCATGGGTGTCTAACTCTGTCACTCAGAGGCCTCTTGGCCATGTTAAGATATACCATTTGCCATGGCACCGCCTGAGACTGACAAACTAGACGGTAATAGCAATGCAAATAACTGGTTTTATGTACTTATGTTTTTGATGTTCACTTTTTTTTAAAGTTTAGATTAGTTACGGTTGATATAATTGACCATGAATGGACGTTGTTTTCTTTGTTACCACTAGTTTTATTGTTTTTAAATGCATTGTAAAATCACAGTGAAAAGACTGGATGCTTAAGTGATTGTCAGCTTTAAACTTCATAAATGTGAGTGCAAAAATCAAAAAGCTGAAGTTTTTGTTAATCAGAAAATAAGTTACTGCATAATGCAAATCATAGTGGATTATTGAATTAAGTGTAAAAAAAATTGATGTTATATGCATTGTAGCTATATTATGTGAAAATGAGTATGTTATTAAACATGCACATGTCTAATAAAGTCTGTGATCAACAATGTTTATTTGTTACTGACTGAATATAGAACACAGAGTCTTTCTGTATGTCAGAAAGAATGATGTTAGAGAGGAACTGACTGAATGTTTGTTGCAAACTGTAAAACCGTGCACACTTGTCTTTCACAGTAGTTGTAAATGCAGTCATTCCAATGTGACCACAAGGTGGTGTGGGCCCACATACTGACTACTAAAGCCTTCAGCTTTGCACTAGATTAACCAGGATTATATAATTCATTTCAAGCATTCTACCTTTCTGTGTGCTATTCATTACATTTACACATTTACACAAAAGACAAATCTATATTTTTAAAGGCTTTTTTTTTTTTTACTTAAGTGAGAGATGAACAGTTACTTTCTATTCAGCAGTTATTACAGTAGAACAGTTATATTGTGTCTAATGCTGCAGTCATAGAGTTTTAGTGGAGTTTTGTCTTCTTTGTGTTATGAAAAGAAGTAAGGGCTCATTCTGAGTCATAGAAACACAGAAAACACAAACACCAAAGTGTATGTAATGCTATTAAACAAAACTAATCTGGCACATATGAACAAATGACTCCATAAATAGCATTTATTATAGTTTAGCCTATCTTTCCTTAGAATATCAGCCTAAGTCATGATGTCTGAGGAATAATATGTATTTGTAGCTGGCCAATAATAGACCCCCCCCACCACCACCACCACCACCACCAAAGAATGACTGTGTTTCAGCCTTGTTTTGCACCAGTCAATCACTGCATCTCCAGCTGAAAGAAATACATTATAATTAAAACATTTTACTTTCTCCCATGCAACTATAAAATGACTCGCCCGGTCTAAATGTTTGGGCTGGCAGATTTTATGCAGCAACAGAGTTCAGCCTTAATCACCAAATAAATCTTTCTCTCTGCCATGAAAGTTTTCATTGCAGACAAAAGTGTCTAGAGTGCAGAACCCAATTTGCAGGCAGGATGTTATATGGCTGCTCACTCACGAAAGGTCAGTGTGGGTTTTAAAGCTCTGCCTGATTGCTTGCATTTCTTATCTAGCTGCCCAGCAGCTCTTAACGCATCTAGATTTGGTTGGCAGTTAAGAAAGGGAAGACATCATTTTATATGGCATTCTACTTTTTTTGCATCTAATATTTGTCAGCATCATTCACACATAGCAATGCCTTTAGTATCTTGAGAAGACAACAGGCTGTTTATCATTATCTGGCAAACTAAACCATCCAGTCACAAGAAAACTACAAGGACTGTAATATTATCCCAGTATTGTGTAAACATTCTGATACAACTTTCAACTATTTATGACTTTGCTTATCACGGATAAATGATTCAAGGATGTTACCAGTAGTAGTCTTGTTTGGTTATGGACATAGAAAAGACAAAACAGGAGGGACACTCAGGACTTCTTCTCTGAGCCAGTATATTTCTAGAACTGACCTGTTTACAAAGCTGTGAGAACGGGTGTATCTGGAAACTGACAACCACTATGCATAATTACATTAAGGCATGATTAAATTGCAAATTGAAATAAGTAAACTGATTTGCATGTATAATATGATGGGTGGATGTGCAAATTATGCTGGATTAAAACTTTGGAGATTTGAATGGATTTCAGAGAAATGTTCTCAGTATTTTTCATTCTTGTATGAAGAAAAAAGAAAAGCTACAATTTTACAATTCAGTTGTTTTATTCAGCAGTCAGATGGTAGTCCCTGAATGGGAAACAGTGGCTGTTACAGCTATTATACATGGCCCACAGCCTTACACAATTAGTGCAACTCAGTGCTGCTTTGCATTGTGCTGCTGTGGGATGGAGGGTGAATGATATCCATATTTAGAAAGACCTCATTGATTCTTCCTGAGGGAGGCACAAAAGATTTGTTGTCTGGCTAATCTTGAATAGCAGGACCTTAATGCCAGCTCTGCATGATAAAATCTCCTGTTGACTTCAGTCACTGTTTGAAAAACTTTGAGTGAGAGAGCATTTTTCTCTAGATGTGACATAACTGAATTGTGTTTCTGTTATTACATAACAGTATGGTGGTGACAGTGCACAACCACAAATAATTCACACAATCAGGTTCCCTCAGAAAGACACTGCACCCACCAAGCGGCCATTCTCTTCCTGTCAAACGTGTGTCCCCTTTAATAAAGTTGCACACAGGACTGAGTGATCCTTTAGCCAAAATAACGGATGATGAAGGATGAGAGAGGAGTGTGTAGTAAAGATTTAATTAAGCCTAACCATGGGATGTCTTACTGTGACTCCAGAGACTGGGACAGAGTGGTTTGTGTTTGCTCAGTGCAGCTGTGAATAATCTTTGCTCTATTCTTACTCTGACCTACATGTACTGAGAGGAAGATCTGAAAATATGTCAAAATGAAAGCCGGTTCTTTCTTCCTGTCTTATTTCCACTGTGAGTTCTGCCAGAGGGGCTCCTTATGGTAAATCATATGTTAACCTTAGCTTGTCAATCTTGGCTGGTGATCATTTGGGACATAAGCAACATCTGCACTGCATGTCTCTGCTCTGCTGAATCTCTCCTGTGGTACATTTGCAGATTGTTGCAGGTTTACAAGCAATTTTCACTTCCTTCGTCTTATCCCTGTGACGTAGATTTTTATGGTCTCTATGGAAGACTCCCATCGGCACTTTACTTCATTCCTTTTTAAATCAGTTCAGTCTCTTTTGCTCCTACTCAGTGTGGGTTACCATGGATACCACTCCCAAATGGTTTGGCTTGTACATGAATTTGTCTTTGAGTTTTGCTTGGAGTGGATTGGAATGTTCTTTTTTGTGCAGCCAAAGTAAACATAATTTGGCAATCAAGCATATGATTTTTTTTATTTATTTAATGGCTATTCTATCCTATTTTGTATTGTATTTTATTCTATTCTAACAGATTAAAGGCACAGAATACACCAACAGATGAAGCTTTCATTAGGGTACTGATCATTAAGTCTCTATTAAAAATGCAGTATCAGCTACCAGAGGACACTAGAGTGTTTCTAGCTACTCTGAAAAAGCCTAACAATCTGCTGAATATAATCTAGTTTGAGCCTTCAGGAATCAAAACTACACCACTATAGATTCTTTATTTCTGGCCGACCCAAAACCAGCATCCTAATACTTCACTTGGCTACTTCTAAATCCTCACATAAACATGTGGACAGTGAGGCGTGCCCCTTATATGGACCACCATAAATGCAATTTGTTTTCTTAGACAAGAATGTTGGATGGAGAGGATTGGGTGGTTTAATTTGAGGAGGACTTAATCAGGGTTCTTTTGGAATCAAGGGAAGCATCTCCCACTAAATCTTCTGACTCATTTCTGCTGCACTTCACTCCCCTGTGAGTCCACTGCATCAGAGCATCTCCATATTTCATACATGGCAGGTTCTGTAAGATCTTAAGGAGCCACCCACATTCAGACATGTGGCTAACGGGTCTAATTCTGGCTGTGTGAAATATTTACCACTGCAGGATCCGTAGATAACATCCCTGGCTTCCATGGGGATTTCTCATGGGACATCAGTCAAGGTGAAATGCATTTTCCTGAACATCTCCATCTAATGTGTTTTCCTGGCTTCTTCACTCTAATCATTACAGTCCAAAATAAGATGAGATTTGCTTTGTATTAGCCTGCCACACTGGATATTTTGGGTTGGACTTTAAAAGCAATGTGGCCTGGCTGTGTGTGCATCCCCTCATCTCTTATGTAATTCCACCCAATGGCAACACAGAAATAAAAAAGTAAGTTTGTAGAGAGTAACTTTATCTTACATAGAGTTAATTGGAGATGGCTGGAGAACTGAAGGTTGTTTACTGTGCCAGCATGAGTGTGGAACAGCACAAAGCAAAACATCCAGATTCTTGCTTATGGCTCATTATGGCTGATATGTCAGGGCAGCATGAAAGCTTGTCTGAGGCAGTGTTCTGCTTTAATGCTGTTAATATGTGATGGTATAAGCCTGATTGATCCCTGTCAGAGGGGTCTTAAATCAACAGACAACCACTGATTTACTCTCAGCAGAACCTACGAGGTGCCTAGGACACCTGCTAGCAGCCAGCTGACAGACACTTATGCCTGCTAACCAACAGCTGACACAAACTGATGCCAATGCACTGTGCTGGAGAGGCTGAGTCACACATGCTCAGATAGATCCTGCTCTCAGGGATGCTGGGTGTCGCACAATGTGAGCTCCACTGTACTGTCATTCTGAATCACATCTCATACACGTGGTATGTCACAGATGGAGTCTCAATTAGCTGTGGTGTTTTGTAACCCGCATGCATGGGGAAAAAGTATAGATAATACAACAAACCCTAGTCATCATCTACAGTGTGAACACTGTTTTTCCTGTAACAAAATGGGTTATGTCAAAGCTAAGTATCATTGCTTCAGCCAGATCAGCACAGTTCATCTGTAGTGATTTCTAGCTGCAGTGAGACTGCTTCACTAAGCAGTTTTCCAGTGGCAGTCACATGCTCTGGGCGGGTGGCTGAGAATCAGCTGTCCCCATTATCAATTCGGACAATGCAGAAGACGGTGGAGAGGTGAGACTTTGGGCATATGTGTGTAGCACAGGACAAGCTAGGAAATATATAATGTAACCAACTTTAACCTAGCAAGATTACAGGCAAGGAAATTCTGCATGCGAGAGAGAACTTTGTTCCACCAACAATGAAATCAATATTCAATAATGAAAACAAGCTGTAGCTGCAGCGCTATGTCAGACATCTACTTCCACTACAATTGAAGAAATTACAGTACTTCTGCACAAAACTGAATTTGCTCATCACTGTGCATATAATACATGCTCACTAGTGTAGGAGGAACACCAGCAGTGACCAGCAGTGTGTAGGAGAGGCCCAGCTCTGCAGCCAGTGCTTTTTAGTCTGTCTGTAAACTTTCTAAAAATGTAACCGCCAGATCTCCTTTGCCTCATGATGGAGAAAATTAATGACAAAGCACCTTACACTGCAGAATAAACAGGCTACCAGCAGTTCCCCCGGAAATGCCCATGCAGCTGTCCTTAGAGCTCCATATTCAGAAATGAACAGAGACCGCATTGCTGCTCTGAGACTGAGCCCCACTCCCCCTCCCTCCTCATGAAAACACGCACAACCACGCCTCCAGAGGCACGCGCACAAGCGCAGGCTCTGACACACCTCCTCATTTCCTTCCATCA
Organism: Monopterus albus; assembly: GCF_001952655.1. NCBI lineage: Eukaryota > Metazoa > Chordata > Actinopteri > Synbranchiformes > Synbranchidae > Monopterus > Monopterus albus. The sequence goes on along the minus strand of NW_018127892.1, from coordinate 4,687,662 downwards.
CACACACACACACACACACACACACACACACACACACACACACACACACACACACACACACACACACACACACACACACGAATACAAAGACACAAGCGAGTGTGAAAGCAGCGCTGGGGGAAGTAGAATTTACAACATGCAAGGCGACATGAAGGACGAACGCTCTGCTCCGGGAATCTCACAGCAGGTGCGTCAGGGCTGAAGCGGCACCTCACGGAGAGCAGGCTGCTGTTTCACCATGTCCCTCTCATCCGATCAGCGCACTGACGAGACGGTAAGGCCTCTCATTCAAAAATTTACAATTTGACCAAACTTAGACCAACTCATTCTCCCCAGCTTTCTGCCTTCTGCCCTGATTTGAACCCGCTACTTTTTTCTTAATTTGCAAATGATGTAATTTTGGACTCAAAGGTATTAGGTCAAACCCAAAGGATGGAGCGCCGTCCGTGCCGCAGCACCAAAATAAAAGGGGTGCTCAAGTGCGTTTGAGCGAGTATTTGGTAATGCTAGATGAATGCGCCTTGGTATGACCCCGTGGGGAGGCTTCAGGCGAATCTGCATCACATTTGTTATTGTCTAGGAAGAAAAACAGTCTTCGATGCTGCTTTTATTTACAAATTAACTAACAAATATGAACCCAATGAGCACTGGCCCGCATGTAGAGCCATCATCTTATGCAACAAAAATATGCAACCTTCAGTATATGACTAGCCTATAATAGCAATATCACTGGTAGCCTACATCCTTTGATAAGGTCAATATAAATAGCACTTGCTGGATTTTGCCCCCACAGAGAATATTACAGCAATTCTGTTTGATTATGAGTCATTTTTTTCAGACTGAGATTTAGTCCTCAGTGTGCAAGTCCAGGAGTGTTTCATGGTTTCTTTGCTGTGTGCTGTAGCCATGGAGACAGTATGTGGCATGTGGTTTTATACTTGTGCTAGAAAGTGTCTCTCGACTAAAGAAAGGCTTCAGACCATGAAGATGAGTAAAGAAAGGAATGCATGTGTTTAGTTAGCCTTGGCATCTTTTCCTGTTCTCAAATTTTAATCTACATAGTTCATTTCAGTAGTGGAAAAGCCTTAATATTTATACAGGGACTCTACATTATTAGTTCTTATATTTTATTAATATCTTGTGGCAAATATGTACAATAGAATTGGGTTGTCATTTGAGACAGATACACTGTGGTAAAGCACTACTCACTGAATGTTCACTCTTTACATCCTGCACCTTAATTGTCCGATATTTTTATACCATATAATACCCTTAAATCTCACCTTTCTGTCTCTCTGACACTTCATCTCATTCATTTAAACTGCAAAGGAGCTTAAAGAGAAGTTTCATTACCCATCCATCATCCTTTCCATATCACTAATAGGATAGTAATAATGCGTTCTTTCTGCTGTATTGGCACAAATGACACAAAATTTGCCCAACACTGCATTCAAATTGTAATGACATTAAGTCATCAAATATACATTAGCAGCCTTAGTCCAGCTGACAGTAGTGCAGTGTGTAACCTGTAGTTTTATGACTAAAAAGGGAACAGAAAAGGTTGGGAAATTTGCTTTTAAACTACAATGCATTTCCCTACTACGTACTTAGAATATCTGATATTGTTCAGCTCATACTTGTACTTGTTCAGAATATTCTCATTCTCAGGTATACTTATACTTATTTAGCATGTAATAGTGTTTACTATATAGACGTTCACTATTGTCAGATATCTATCTATCTATATCTATCTATCTGTCCGTCCGTCCGTCCGTCCGTTTATCTATTTATCTACCTACCTGTCTGTCTGTCTATCTGTGCAGTCGCAAGAAAAAATAATGGTACTGTTTGCAATTGCCTGGTTTTCTGCATAAATTGGTCATGAAACGTGATCTGATTCTCACCAAAGTCACAAATGTCAACAATCACAATATTTCTAAGATGATAAAACACAAACAGTCATGATCTTTCATGTTTTTACTGAGCACACCCATTAAGCACACAAAGTGATGGTGGAAAAAGTAATAGTGACTGTGTTTTAATAACTGGTCGAATCACTTTTGGTAGCAATAACCTGAAGAAGGCACTTCCTGTAGCTGTGAATTAGACCTGCACAGCATTCAGGAGGAATTCTGGACCATTGTTCCTCACAGAACAGCTTCAGCTCAGTCATATTCTTAGGATGCCTGGTATGAATGGCTTTCTTGAGGTCATTCCACAGTATTTCTCTTGGGTTGAGGTCTGGACTCTGACTGGGCCACTCCAAAAGGTGGATTTTGTATCTCCGAAGCCTGTGGTAGATTTACTTCAATGCTTAGGCTCATTGTCCTGCTGCATCACCCAGCTTGTTCTGAGTTTCAGCTTGCGAGCAGCCATCCTGACACTTTCCTGTAGAGCACCTTGATAAACTTGGGAATTGATTTTCCCCTCCACAATAACAAGCAGTCTATATCCAGAGGCAGCAAAGCAGCCCCAAAGCATGATGCTCCCTCCACTGTACTTTACTGTTGGGATGGTGTTTTAATGTTGGTATGCAGTTCTCTTTTTATGCCATACATAGTGCTGTGTGTTCTTCCTAAACAATTCCACCTTTGTCTCATCTGTCCACAGGACATTTGCCCTGTAGTGTTGTGGAGTGCCAACATGGTCTGTGGCAAACTTCAGGCGCGTTGCAATGTTGTTTTTGGAGAGCAATGGCTTCCTTTGTGGTGTCCTGCCATAGATACCATGCCTGTTCTATATTTTGCATATGGTTGACTCATGAACAGAGATGTTAACCAACTCCAATGAATCCTTTATCCAATGAATGAAGTCCTTGGCTGTTACTCTAGGGTTCTTATTTACCTCAATGAGCATTCTGCATTGTGCCTTTGGACTGATCTTGGCTGGGTGCCCGCTTCTATGGAGAGTAGCCATAGTACTAAATCATCTCCATTTTTACACAGTATTTTTAATTGTGTAGCACACTGACACTGTTTGAGTGTTTTTACAAGTCAAAGTAGTTTTAAACCACACCTCCATTCTCGTTCCATTGATTGGACTCGAGGTTTGCTACAATCTCACTTCAGCTGATGTTTAGTGACATCAGAAGCTTTGTGTTGTCATGATGTTTTCCACTATCACTTTGTATGTTTAATGGGTGTGTTCAATAAAGACATGAAAGATCATGACTGTGTTTTATCAGCCTAGAAATATTGTTTGTTGATATATGTGACTTTGGTGAAGATCAGATCACATTTCATGACCAATTTATGCAGAAAACCAGGAAACTGTAAACAGTGCCATTACTTTTTCTTGTGACTATATATATATACATACAGTGGGTACGGAAAGTATTCAGACCCGCTTAAAATTTTCACTCTTTGTTATATTGCAGCCATATGCTAAAATCATTTAAGTTCATTTTTTTCCTCATTAATGTACACACAGCACCCCATATTGACAGAAAAACACAGAATTTTTGACATTTTTGCAGATTTATTAAAAAAGAAAAACTGAAATATCACATGGTCATAAGTATTCAGACCCTTCGCTGTGACACTCATATATTTAACTTAGGCTCTGTCCATTTCATCTGATCATCCCTGAGATGGTTCTACACCTTCATTTGAGTCCAGCGGTGTTTGATTATACTGATTGGACGTGATTAGGAAAGCCACACACCTGTCTATACA
>NW_018127892.1:4667010-4680901 GCF_001952655.1 Monopterus albus | reverse complement strand
TCTTGATACTGTATGTAAAATTGATTATCCTGTATTTAGGTGATCTGGTATTCATTTGCGACGAATTCACCTGCTGATTCCCATTTATGTAAATCCAGGAACAATTTAAAAAATGTTATCCCTGTACACAGCTGGTGCCCCATAAAACACCTTTGGCACAACAAATTCTGACAAGCCATGCGAATCAGTGAATAGCAGTTTAGGTTTGTCTGTCAAGGTTGATCCTGTGTGAAGAGAAGTGATATTGAGGTGTATTGTGGAAACATGACAGGGAAATGGCTGGTCAGTCCTCTCTCATCACGATGAACAGATGGTAACTCAGGGTTAGTTCATGGGTGAGTGCCAACTAGAAGGCCCATGTGTCTATAACACATAAAAATTCATTGTTGAAATGGAATCATTTCATCCATAATATTCTCAAAAGGCTTATGAACATACTTTTAATATTCTACAAGCAGAATTTGACATACATTTTCTGAATATTATTTATTGATAAAATGTCTAAGTCAAACAGTTGAAAACAAAAATGCTTTATTGTACTCCATTATTTCTATTTTAGAAACAATAATAGTAGTACTGTACTGGAAACCAAGCTGACTTTGTACTTTTTGTAGCAATTTTGTTTACAGTGTTAGCACACTAATATGTAATTTGGTTATAGGATAACTGATTTAATGGTAATACAACTGTAATCGTAATACATGCAACTTCAATAAAACTATGATTTTTATTAAACAATGTTTTGAATTACATTTTAATCAAAAATCATAAATAGTTGGATATATCCCTAACATTATTGTCTACAACCTTCTTTAATGATTCATCTTTAAAACAAGTTTTTAAGTAAAATTACAAGGTAAAAGCTTTTTATTACCACCAATTTGGAATATTATCATGTATGTTACTGTAAGTTTGCATTTTCCTTTATTATACGAGCTTTCTTGTTAGCAGTGCAAGATGAGGTGAATAGCTCACTTTATTATACATTGTCTCAAGACTTATTAAAGGTCTTATCTTTTTTGTAGTTTGGCTACATATGTTACAAACTGCCTCCTCAAATATGGCATTAGAAAATAATGTCTAGTTGTCTCATTTCTCAGATACAAAGTTGTGTTATGGCTGTTGCCATAAAATCTTTCATTAACCTGGTTAGTAAATGAGCAACTACGTGTGTCTGTTAAATTTATACCCAGTCATCTTTACACGTATCAGACCAAAAAGTATGTTGTTTCATAGATTTGCTTAGATAAATATATATTAAATGTATTAATATTATTTCAAATTATGATATGAAACTTGGTTCTCAGTTTAGGAAAATACTAACTGTTGCTGTTATTTTCTGTAGGTACTGTCCATCTTTTTTCAGATTTTTAGAAAACTAAAAATCTCTCTCTCTCTCTTTCTCTTTCTCTCAAATGTACTTGTTCTGTCTTTATTTCCACAGGCTGTGTTGATCTTGAATCACACTGAATGGAGAGCATTGAAGTTCCTTTAAGATGACACGGACGCAACCCCCTGATATACTGGCATCGACTCTATATCGGGACATTACTATAAATCCCATCACTGACCACTCCATTTCTCACCACTCCTCCCGGCAATGTGACTTGAAAATGATTGACAAACAAGAAATCATCAACAAGAGACACTGCCGTAGCTTTGACTTCATTGAATCTTTGGATGACCCGCAGTCCTTCTCTTCTTCAATGGAGTACCCTTACAAGAGGGCTGAGCATCAGACATTAAACAAAGAGCTGATGTGGGATGGGCTAGATCAACCAGGGCATCTTCGCTTTTCATCTCCTGATTTGTTTAACACCAGGCAGTTTAAGCAGCATGGTACCCAAGACAAAACCAGCCATCTTACATGGTCTGATTCTAAAAAGAGAGCAAGATCGAAAAGTGCTCCAAGAATTAAGGCCACCCTCACTCCTGTGCCTATTTCAGTGTCTCCTCCAGGAGCTAAGAAGGGGAGGGATGCACCTCAGGCTGCATCAGATACCTTGAAGACGTCAGAAACACACAGAGAATCCTACTCCTCAAACAGGCCTTTTTTGAATGAGGTACATCCTATCAAACTACAGCCTCATTCTCCCCTCTATGTCTCAGATTGTTTTGAGGAGGACAAGCCAGATAAACCAGCCGTATCCCCACATGTAAGGTGCCGTGTGGACATTAAACCAGATGCTGCTGTACTGCAGCACGCAGCGAGACAGGTTCCCAATGTACGGACTGAGCATCTTTGGCAGAGATATTCACAGGCCAGTAGCAGTAGAGGTTTGTATGTACCAAGGCAGATTGTCTCCTCACCAACGCCCACTCCAAGCGAATGCTACAGTGGGGATTTTAGACAAGGATACAACTATACCACCAGCATGTCACCCATCTCTTACCAGCATCTAGACATGAATAGAATGTCTTCACCAACAGCACCATTTCTGAGTCAAGAACAAAGAGCTTACTCAAATCCTAACATACCAACCAAATTTTTTTATACAGAGGATGCAGTTCGTTATCCAGTCCATCCCTATTCTAGGGCATACTTTCAGGATGATCGGTCCAGTCTAACCAGCCACGGTAGTACAATGACTAGTCAGTATGATCCAAGGACCCGATGGGTGCACACCCTTCCTGTCAGGTCCTATTACACTGACCACAGAGAGCCAGCACACTCTGTATATAGCAAGCCTTACGCCTCAAGTGAGGCAGGATCATACTTTTCTCACACTCCACTGTCGAGATCTTACTATGGAGAGGACAACCGGTTCAATCCATACCATATGAGTAGCTCAAGGTTGTTTTATTCCAAACCATTTGGCTCTCCAGATGAGCAGTACTTTGCATCAAGGCCTTATCATACAGAGGTTCGTCGACGCCCTCGAATGTCCCAGGCCTTTTCAGATGACTGGTATCGCTCAAGTATTTCTGGTTACTCTAACCAGTCATCTCAGCACACACCACCAGGGGTAAGGCAAGACCCCAGTTTACCCCCATGGTTTACTAGCAGCTGTGTGGAGACAAGTAGACTAGGAGCAGAGGCCAAAAACCACTCCAAGTCTTGGGACAATATTCTGTATCCACGGCATGACAGAGAGCAATCAATGCCTCGTGGGCGAAGCTATGAGAATCTGTTTTATCAAGCAAGACATGGAGCATCCTCTGATATTACATCTCAACCTGTTATACTTAACCTCTCAAGTTCGCCAAGGCGCTACGCTGCCCTGTCACTTTCTGAAAACTCCTTGGAGAGGGGCTCCAGCAATCCATGGAGGAATGCCAAAAGTGGGCACTGGTTTGTAACACCTGAGATCACCATAACAGACAATGACATATGTACAGGCAACAACAAGCAGCGTGATGCGCACTCTGTCAGCTGGGATACATTGGATGTTGAAAAAACACAGCCTCCAAGAGTATTGCTTCAGAAGCAGCCATCCAACACAGCAGACATTGCCAAAGACAGGAAACACAACAATGTTTCCCTTCAGCAGAGTTTAGAGCAACTGGACGAACTCTTAGCTGATTTGGTTGTTGATTATAAACCACCAACTACCCGAAAGTCAAGTGAAAACCTTATAGACCAGCTAAAACAACTAATTACTGAAGATGATGACAAAGACAGAGGATCTTCTGGACTTGAAAACTTAGGATGTCTGAATGCACAGCTCCCATCCTCTAAATCCAGCCCTGACACAATCAAAGACCCTGACAGTGGGTGTGATGCTTTACAAAGAAGCGCAGAAGAATGTTCTCCAGACCACAGCACAGATGAAGATGACACTATGGTGTGTGCTAACAAGAAGTGCAACCGGATTGAGAGCACGTTCAATGCCTGCTTGTACTTCAAATCATGTCACAGTTGCTACACCTTTTACTGCTCACGAAACTGCCGCAGGGATGACTGGGAAACTCATAAAGTGACCTGTCTGTATGGTCGTGTCAGCAGTGTATGTCGACACACTCTTAGGTTTTGCAGAGAGAATTCAGAGATCCACAAAGCCTTCTCTCGCCTTGCTAAAGCTGGCTACCTCTCCAGAGGGAGAGGTGTTCTCTTTCTGGGTTTTGCTAATCCAGAGACAGCTGACAACTTCCTGCAAGTTGGGCTTGAGAGCCTCCTCATGTCGCCCACATACTTATCTCTCAGAGAGCTTGATAGCTTCAAGGACAACCTAGGTGAATACTGCAAGGAACTGCAGCAGGCAGGTAATGAGTATGACCCCAGTGAATGTTTCCTTCTGAATGTATCCATAGCTGTTGGCGAACTAGTGCCTAACAGACCTTCACCAAGGGTTCAAGCACCAACTGTTCGAAAATATGCAAAGGTGTCCTTGGCTTCCTCAAGCCCTGACAAAAAGGTACTAAAGAAGGATAGTGAAATGGAGACTCTCATTCTCACTCCACCTCCAGGCACACCGGACATTGACAAAGAGGGGGAGGAGGGAAGAAAAGCCAGAGAGGTGTGCTTTGTTAATATTCAGCGTGAGCTCAGAACCAGGGGAGTCTTCCTTCGTCATGAGTACCCCAAAATCTATAATCAGCTATGTGAGTTTGTGGAGAGTAACAAAAGGTTCACCCCTACTACAATTTACCCAATAGATAAGAGAACAGGGAAACAATTTATGTGCATGATTATGGCTGCGTCCGAGCCAAGAACACTGGACTGGGTGGGTACCCCACATCTCTTGGATGATATTATATAGTACAGCACTAAATAGTAATGATAATGATGTCAATACACTAAATGTACATACTGTAAATATAAAATGTGATTCAGTAAATTCAACATTGATATGGAGATATATGTATATATGTGACAAATCCCTCTTCCTGTCTGTCTCTTGCTCTTATTTCTCTCACACGCGCGCACACACATGAACAAACACTCACACACATAGAGGCACACATGCCGTATATCCAAACACTTTCAAAGGTTACCCTATGTCGTTTCTGGCTTGTTTTGGTCCTGTTGCACTCAGAAGAGTTAATTGCTTGCATGCAGACTAGGCACAAACCCAGTTATCCAGGTGTTTAAGATGTGAACATGTATGATCTGTGCAGTTCCTGCAGACAATGTATGAAGCACACAATAATGATATACTGTATGTTTAAGTGCACATCTCACTGCCTCCAGATTATAGTAGGCACAGCCAGGTCTCACATTGTAACAGTCACCCACTGTTAATTTCTCCAACAAGAGTTATATCAGAAATTTATATTATAGCTTGTTACAGTGGTTGTAATATTACAACAGTTTAGTAGAACTTATGTATTGTTTCCTAAGTATACTGTAATTGTGTGGGTATTGTTTTTCATTATTGCGAAATTAGTTATTGTTTGATAGATGAAGAAATACAATCAGGTCACCTGTTTGTTTTCCCACTTCATTAGGAATTTTAGTTGGAACTTATTTCATGTCATGATAAGACTTGATGTCATTCTTGTATAAATTGCTTTGTTTGAAAGTGGCCTTCAGTTGATGAAAAAAAAGTATTTAACACAAAGCAATGTATAGATTTAGCTATTTCCTAAAGGCTTGACAGCTCTTGACTTGGGTTGTTTAAACTACCATTGTAAATGAACAATTATTTTGCTCAAAGCATGTTATTTATATTCAAGTATTTTAATACTGATATTGCTTATAATTAGATTTATTATGTTGATGAGATACCATTTGATGCTTAGAAATGTGAGAGGTATTATATACAGATATATTGAATATTAGATCATTTGAACATCAAGACCTTAAGACCTTACTGTAACTAATACCACAATATGTTTAAACAATATGCAATAAAAGAGCAACCTTAACATCTATATTGTAAAATTATATTTTATTTTATTATTAATATTGAATAATTCCTGGAAGCCAAGAGAAGCAAAGATCATGTTTGCACTAAAAAATAAATTATACAATAAATATGTGATTGTTCCTAACAGAGCTGCAGCACTGAACACAGATACAGGCAATGGAAAGTTTTCAGACCCTTTCAAATTTCCGTTTTGTTATGTTTCAGACTCACTGTAAAATGGATTCACTTCATTTTTTTCTCATAAATCTACATACAATACTCCACAAGTGAAAACGGGTTTTTTGTGTTTTGTAGATTTATTAAAAGTAAAAGACTGAAATATCCAATTTGCATAAGTATTCAGACCCTTCACCCCATATTTGGTTAAAGAACCTTTGGCAGCAATGACAGCATCCAGTCTTCTTGAGAATGAAACTGCAAGCTTGGCACCTTGATTTTGGAATTTTCTTCTATTTTTGGCAGAATCATTCAAGCTCAACCAGGTTGGATGGGGAGCGTTGGTGCACAGCCATTTTCAGGTCTGTCCAGAGATGTGCCATTGGGTTCAGGTCCGGACTCTGGCTGGGCCACTCCAGGACTTTTACAGACTTTCCTGTGTTTTCTTGGCGGTATGCTTTGGGTTGTTGTCTTGTTAAAAGTGTAAATCTTCGGCCCAGCCTGAGATCCTGAGCTCTCTGGAGAAGGTGTTCATTCAGAGTTGTTCCATATTTTTCTGCATCTCTCCTTCCCTCTATCCTGACTAGTTTCCCAGTCCCATGTGCAAAAAAACATCCCCACACCATGATGCTGCCGCCACTGTGTTTGACTGTAGAGATGGTATTAATAAGGTGGTTTCAATACCTGGTTTTTGCCACACATGCCGTTGGGAATTGTGGCCAAATAGTTCATCAGATCAGAGGATTTTGCTTCTCATGGTCTGAGAGTTCTTCAGGTGCCCTTTGGCAAACTCCCAGTGGGCTGTCATGTGCCGTTTAGTTAGGAACGGCATCCGTCTGGCTGCTCTACCATTGAGACCTGATTGGTGGAGTGCTGCGCTGATGGTTGTCCTTCTGTAAGGTTCTCCCACCTCCAGAATGGAACTCTGGATCGCATTTATAGTGACCACTGGGTTCTTGGTCACCAGTCTGACCAAGACCCTTCTTCCTTAGTTACTCAGTCTTGCTGGACGACCATATCTGTGAAGATTGTTGATTGTTTCAAATCTCTTCCATTTGAGAATGATGGAAGCTACCATGCTCTTGGGCACTTTTAATGCTGCAGAAATGTTCTTGTATCCTTCCCCAGATCTGTGTCTTGACACAGTCCTGTCTTGCAGGTCTGTGGACAGTTCTCTCATGGTTTTGTTTTCACTCTGACATACATCATCATCATATGAGACCTTATATAGACAGTTGTCTGCCTTTCCTAATTATAAACAGTGCATTAAATTAAGCACAGGTGGACCCTAATCAAGCTGTAGAAGCATCTCAATGATCAATAAAAGAAGCAGGATGCACCAGAGCTCAATTGCAGGTGTCATAACAAAAGGCCTGAATAATTATGTAAATGGGATATTTCAGTCTTTTATTTACAAAAAATGTGCAAAACACTCTAAAAACCTGTTCCCACTTTATCATTGTGATGTACTAGGTGTAGATTGATAAGGAAAAAATTCAATTGAATCCATTTTAAGATGAGTCTGAAACATAACCAAATGTGGAAAACTTGAAAGGGTCTGAATACTTTCTGTACTGACTGTATGATGATATGCTTGCTTCCATTGCCACTGTTGACTAATCGAAGGTTGCTCTTTTACATGATTATATAGCTATCTTTGTGTAAGACCTTCCTTAACATTCTATTTTGTGATGTTTATAACCTAAATATAAATATATAATAAATGGAATTTAACGAGTGACCTTATGGCTTTGCATTTCTATTCCAGCGTACATAGGATTGACTGAATATAATGTAGTCCAGTACAACACCACCTTTAACTATAACCTCAATAATAAACATATAATTGAATTTATACATTTATGACAATTTCACCAAAAAACAAAAACATTTTGAGCTTTATAAGCACAGATGTTAAGGTGGAAGTGTTGCACTGAAATGCATACAATGTACATGTGTACCTAATAAAGTGGCCGGGCAGTGTATATCAAAACACAAAATTCCAGGAATTTGAATATTTCAAATTGTATTGTTTAAGTGCCATTATTTTGATGCTCTCAACACTGTCAGGATTAATAGTCGAAGTGTCCTTGGGCAAGCCACTGAACCCCCTGTTGCCCATGATGGCGGCATGTACGCATGCAGCGGCCTGGGGCCCTCGGCTCCAAACATAATTTTGTTGTACATGTCACAATGTTACAATGACAATAAATAAAGCTTCTTCTTCTTCTTTTTCTTCTAATACAACAGTCTGTAAATTTAAATATTTAATTTGTGTAACCACATGATGCCTGTTTACAGTCATGACAACTTACATTAAATACAGTTAAGGATAGGGAGGGATGAAGCATATTTATGCTTCAAGTTTTTGATAAAATGTCAATTTAAAATTTGAAGTACTTTGAAAATGTATAGTATAATATACTATAATGAATATACGTTGTTCTGGGAAAATAATAAAAGCTTGAATTGTTAAAATGGATACACCAGCCCTTGTCCCTCCGTGTTGTCTGCTTATGGGTTATTGCTGTGAGTTTGAAACTGGCTGATGTGTGGAGATTTCTCCATCCTACACTTTCTATAATATATGTGATTCGGTGGCTATTACTGTGCTGCTTATTACAGGTTTTACAATATTTGTTCGTGTCTGTCTGCTGTTATTAGAACACCACCTAGTGGAATAATGCATGTATTACTTCTATTAAAAAGTCAATTCTCTCTCTCTCTCTCTCACACACACACACACACACACTATACTCAAGTGTTAGCAGATGATGTTCAGGTAAATGTCCTGCTTTACTGGCATTTTAAACCATGCTGTTAACTATAAATGATTTACAAAATGCCATAGATCTAGGTATTAAGAAAGTCCACCTCAGTCAAAAACATTTAGGCCCTACTTCAATCCAGTGACATATCCGTGCAGATTCTCAGTCATCCAGGTCATAGTAAGCTGGAAAAACGTAGAAAAAAATCAACTGGACTAGGTTTTTAGGAACTGATGAAGCCTCTTAAATGAGAGTAGCCTACATATCGTGGTGGTCTAACACTGTACAATATCAATACCAGTTTTTAAAAAGGTATCGATAAATGGTCTAAAAGGGCACACAGGCACATATAAAACACAAGCTAAACTGAATAATTATATTGTATAATAAATACGATTTCGATCAGATGTAAAATCACAATAAACACTGAGCTATTGCTCTTTACACTGTTTCTGCGTGGGATACGGCCACAGCTCTGCTTAACCACAGAAGCACCTAATGCACCGTAGGCTACTTCTCCACTTGTCAGCGCTGAGTGGTTGGCTGCGTCGCTTCTCAGTACAAGCTTTTGCGCATGCGGGCTGCACGGGCCCCCTCGTGATGACAGTAAATGACAGCACTGTTCGCTTCTGCAGAACCCACTGTGAAACGGCTAGTCGCCAACAAGCAAGTTCTCTGCCCTGAGAAATCGTATGATCAGCTGTATTTAGAGAATACTAACAACGAATACACGCTAATTATTTTTGGTAAGTTGCAGAATTTACATTAGCGTGTTTTGTTGATCACATTTGGTCATTCAAGAGCGTGCAGCCTAACGCTTAGCTAACTAGCTTATCCTGTGTTTGTCTAGCAAGTGTTAGCCGAGTATACCTTGGTTATCGATAGCAGGCTACCGCCAGGTTAGCTAACTCACCAGATAGCTGTCTTTCCGTCTACTCCAGAACAGTGCAAGCACATGACCTTATTGACTGGTATCACTGTAAGACTTGGGGGTCTCCTGTCAGTTTCCTTCATAGCGTTTAGCTGACCTAACGTCGGTTAATTGGTTTATTTGACAAGATTTTCAGCTCTAAGTCGCCTCAACCTAGCTTAGCAACCTATCGTTGTTGGTCGCCATGCTAAATCTTGGTCGGCTAGTATCGTTACACCTTCAAAACAGGGGCATCTTAAACGTGCAACTTAACATTAGGAGAACATTAAGTTGTTTTAGCTTATTGTAATAAATATGCCCCACCCTCCCAATGAGCCCGGTGAAAGGAATGTGTTAGCCTTATAGTCTTAAATTCATTCACGCAGTATTTGTAAGGCCGTGGGACATTATAGCACACTGTCATAAACGTTTAAACACTGAATATTAGGCTACTGATAAATCTTTATAGCACAGAAGTAGCTGTCTCCTCATTTTGACCAGTAATGCTGTAGCATTTAGTCGCTGGTTTAAAAAAAAAAAGCTATGTAATCATTCATGTAGTTTTGTTAAGTTAAAACGCTAAACATTCGCTGTTGTCAAACTAGTAAAATTTTTGTATCATTATAAATTGAATAATTTTGGCTTTTGCTGTTTGTCAGACAAAGTGAAGCAAATGTACATTTTGGAATAATACACTGTGAAAATTCAAAGTCAAATATACAGTATTTATTTCCTTGTTTGCCAATAATATACTGGTCCTGAGTTATCCAACTTCTCACCTCCTAAGCAGCCAAGATTCAGGCTCTCAGCAGAATGTCACTCAGTTTTGTGGTTTGAGAGTGGAGTGACTTTTAAATTCACGTGATTCACATGTAACAGTGGAATCACACACCTTTTACTTTGTAACTGAATTTGTAATAATTCCTAGGCTCATTCATTACTTCAAAGTCTGTCTCTGTTTTCTTGTCAGGATGTAGAATACAGATATTTTTGCAGATAGCAGCAGTAGTCATTTCAGCTGATTCAGATGACATTTAAATTCATACACTGCCGTGCCACATCTGTCTAATCTCCTCTAGTGGTATTTATCTGATGCTGGTGTATGCGTGTTAAAGTCACAGCTTCATTAGTTCCTGACTAAACTTTATGCTGTTTTGAGAATCTGCAGTTACTGAAGGAAATTGCTGCAATTTGGCAGGTCTGATTGAACTGCAGAGCTGGTGGCTTGTGTGTATTTGTGTACGTGTTTGTGCTGTTTGCTTCACTTTGGCAGATAATTTGCAACTTAAGGATTTTGTTTGCAATAAAATGTAATTCTGGTCATTCTAAATAGCCCCTAGGTATTAATGTGTGGGAATGTTTGTCAGTATGTCAGCCCTGTAATAGACTGGCTCTAAAACTTGCATTTAACATATAATGATTTAATGGCATGTCCAGTTTGACAACCATAACAAACAATTGAGTGTTTACAACTTAAACACAGTTTTCTCAACTGAATATGGAGGCGGCATATGAAGCGCATTATCAGCCCTTCATACTGTATTAGAAACATTGTTTAGGAAAGACTCAGCGTCTGAATTAAACACTGTGTGTGCGCTTTATGTTTATTTATTTGTTTAGGTTTTGCCATTTCTTCAACAACTTGTGTCACAGACAGAAGATATCATTGGTCATTTCTCTGAGGTAGTGATGTCATCAAGGCTAGATAAGCTGGCTTGTAGCCAGGAGGTAGCTTTTCCATCACCAAAGAGGCAGGGTAAATCTGAAAGAGGAAGTGGGAGATGGATGTTTGCTCACAAACATGAATACCTTTTGTAGAAAGTGAAATCTTTCAATATCTATAAGCAGCAGTTTTTTTCCATTGGTCTGTTTGCATGTGTAAGAAAGTTCATGTAATGGGAGTGAGCTGTGCTCTAAAATCCTTGTGCAACTCTGGTGCAGCAATGCTTACCTACATCTTTTATTTAAATAATTTCTTATGTTTTGCACTTTGCATTTCAAAATTAATTTCACATTTATTTTGAAAATTTTCATTAGATAGCTTGTCTTTGCTTTGCTGCTTGTCTCTTACGCTGCCTTATTATAGTTCTGATGCTTACACAGATTTCCTCGTGTCACTCCTGTCGCTGTCCTGCCACAACTAGGCTCATTCTCACACAACTTAGAAGGCTTCGGATCGTGTCTCCGCTCGTGCTGTCTGATGTTTGGTTTCTCTTCTGCTTTAGAGTTCCTCAGTGTTCTTTATGACTTATTCAACAGGTGGCTCTATGCAGGTATTGGTTTGGAGCTGATGGGCACAGGAGACTGTGACAAATGAGTTAACCTCTTTGATAACTATTTAATATCCCAGTTGCTTTCCTTCCAAGAATGTGGGGAATTTGCTTATTCAGGAACATGAGAGTATATGTGGAAGTGCTCTGTGAGTGGACTTGCTAGCCAGTTACTTGTCTATTCATTCAGATGTAAAATGGAAACAGAAGAAATACATTTAAAAAGTGTCTTTCTCATCTGTTATCATCTAGAAACATCCTGAAATGTAAAATGTAGTTGTTTGGTAACGCTTTACTGTAAGTCACCCTATTTAGTGTTTATAAGCACTGTATATGGATTTGATGAATGTTTTATAATGCATAATGTAGTTGTATGCAGGTATATAGACATTTTAGGTGGTCAGTGTTCGGTTTTTGTCAGCATTGATAACTTCTCTTATGAATTAGATTAGCTTGAATTGACACCTAAAAACAGGTGACAAATGGAAAAAAGAATAGCACACTGGAAGCTTGCATGATTTTTAAAAAAAATGGCAGAGGTTTTGACCCACTAGTCTTCTTCAAGGCAAGTGAAACAAGTTTAGTGGCAAGCAAACGTTTATGTGCTGACATCTCGCACCTAAAAACGATCCACAGTCGGTGGCATGAGTAAATTCACTGGTGTTTGGGAATTAACACCATGGTGAACCTTGGAGCAACCTCCACTGCACATTCAAATCACATATAGACAATCAAAAACATAGCTCCAAGAAATCAACCATATCAGTTATGCACAAGAAAATATTTAAATACATCAGTGTCCTGCAGTCTACAATGACGTGAGATGAAGAAATGGAATACGTTTTATAAGCTGTTATTATCAAATGTCAAATTCTTACTTTGAAATGACTTCTTATTTGATTGTGGCCATCACATTTTCCCCTAAACCACAAAACCAGTGAATGTTTCTTTGTATTAGTTGTATTTGACTGAAATCGGTCTTTAAACTTAACCTGCTTATTACCAAAATGATACACATGACATCGTCCAACACTGTAATTGGAGGTCAATCATTGTTTATTCTTGGGTTGCCAAAGGAATCCAGTGTAGAGCCTATAATTATGTGTGTAAATCTGCTTAAGCACTTTTTTTTGTCAGGGCTATCAACTCTCACATTGTGGTTGTCTGTTAGCCTGTGAGCAGTGATGCTGCCTTGTAGTCATTCCCATCCTGGGGCAGTTTTCTCCAGGCTGGTCTGATTCTCTTCCCAGAACCTTAACGCCATTTAATCTGTGTTTGTTATGATAGCAGCCAGGCACAAAGAGGCATTTGTGCAAAAGATTCACTAAGAAATCATTCAAATTTCATGCACTCAGTGTGGATTGCATGTCTTGGCTGTGTGTTTGTCAAAAAGGAGGAGTGATTTGCATAATCTACTGTGTATCGTTGTCTTTGGCTTGTGAAGATGCATGCGTTTACTGTTGTCATTAGCCCAGTGTTTGAAGCACACTGAATGCAAATGATCTCTTCCCTTCCACGAAGTGAGGAACATATACGAGTTAGCATTCAGCCAGACCTTTACGGCAAGGGAACCATTTGCTGCTTTTCCTCTTGATACATTTACTTTTAATGGAGCGTAACTCACATAATTAATACTAGCACTGTTTGCAACAAATAAAATTAAGGAAGGTATGGAAGGTATGGAAGGTTTAACTGCTGTATAGCAAATATCTGCCATTAGTTCAGAATGCTAGTTTTGGTTCATTGGAGTGTTTGTTTGGTACTAACAAGTCCACAATATTCCCACAAGTCATGTGTCAGAAAGTTACAACAATGACATACTAGAAAACCTAACAAAAAAAAATCAGTTTTTCCACTCTGATTGGTGATGCCCATGAAAAAAATTCTCATTTCAAGATTGGACCTTGAAGGGGTTACACCAGCAATTTTTAAAATTTCTTCCATAAGACAGGTGAGCAACATGAAATTAATTTAAAG
>NW_018127892.1:4659909-4666771 GCF_001952655.1 Monopterus albus | reverse complement strand
TCCTCAGTGTTCTTTATGACTTATTCAACAGGTGGCTCTATGCAGGTATTGGTTTGGAGCTGATGGGCACAGGAGACTGTGACAAATGAGTTAACCTCTTTGATAACTATTTAATATCCCAGTTGCTTTCCTTCCAAGAATGTGGGGAATTTGCTTATTCAGGAACATGAGAGTATATGTGGAAGTGCTCTGTGAGTGGACTTGCTAGCCAGTTACTTGTCTATTCATTCAGATGTAAAATGGAAACAGAAGAAATACATTTAAAAAGTGTCTTTCTCATCTGTTATCATCTAGAAACATCCTGAAATGTAAAATGTAGTTGTTTGGTAACGCTTTACTGTAAGTCACCCTATTTAGTGTTTATAAGCACTGTATATGGATTTGATGAATGTTTTATAATGCATAATGTAGTTGTATGCAGGTATATAGACATTTTAGGTGGTCAGTGTTCGGTTTTTGTCAGCATTGATAACTTCTCTTATGAATTAGATTAGCTTGAATTGACACCTAAAAACAGGTGACAAACTGAATCAAAAATGGAAAAAAGAATAGCACACTGGAAGCTTGCATGATTTCTTTAAAAAATAGCAGAGGTTTTGACCCATTAGTCTTCTTCAAGGCAAGTGAAACAAGTTTAGTGGCAAGCAAACATTTATGTGCTGACATCTCGCACCTAAAAACGATCCACAGTCGGTGGCATGAGTAAATTCACTGGTGTTTGGGAATTAACACCATGGTGAACCTTGGAGCAACCTCCACTGCACATTCAAATCACATATAGACAATCAAAAACATAGCTCCAAGAAATCAACCATATCAGTTATGCACAAGAAAATATTTAAATACATCAGTGTCCTGCAGTCTACAATGACGTGAGATGAAGAAATGGAATACGTTTTATAAGCTGTTATTATCAAATGTCAAATTCTTACTTTGAAATGACTTCTTATTTGATTGTGGCCATCACATTTTCCCCTAAACCACAAAACCAGTGAATGTTTCTTTGTATTAGTTGTATTTGACTGAAATCGGTCTTTAAACTTAACCTGCTTATTACCAAAATGATACACATGACATCGTCCAACACTGTAATTGGAGGTCAATCATTGTTTATTCTTGGGTTGCCAAAGGAATCCAGTGTAGAGCCTATAATTATGTGTGTAAATCTGCTTAAGCACTTTTTTTTGTCAGGGCTATCAACTCTCACATTGTGGTTGTCTGTTAGCCTGTGAGCAGTGATGCTGCCTTGTAGTCATTCCCATCCTGGGGCAGTTTTCTCCAGGCTGGTCTGATTCTCTTCCCAGAACCTTAACGCCATTTAATCTGTGTTTGTTATGATAGCAGCCAGGCACAAAGAGGCATTTGTGCAAAAGATTCACTAAGAAATCATTCAAATTTCATGCACTCAGTGTGGATTGCATGTCTTGGCTGTGTGTTTGTCAAAAAGGAGGAGTGATTTGCATAATCTACTGTGTATCGTTGTCTTTGGCTTGTGAAGATGCATGCGTTTACTGTTGTCATTAGCCCAGTGTTTGAAGCACACTGAATGCAAATGATCTCTTCCCTTCCACGAAGTGAGGAACATATACGAGTTAGCATTCAGCCAGACCTTTACGGCAAGGGAACCATTTGCTGCTTTTCCTCTTGATACATTTACTTTTAATGGAGCGTAACTCACATAATTAATACTAGCACTGTTTGCAACAAATAAAATTAAGGAAGGTATGGAAGGTATGGAAGGTTTAACTGCTGTATAGCAAATATCTGCCATTAGTTCAGAATGCTAGTTTTGGTTCATTGGAGTGTTTGTTTGGTACTAACAAGTCCACAATATTCCCACAAGTCATGTGTCAGAAAGTTACAACAATGACATACTAGAAAACCTAACAAAAAAAAATCAGTTTTTCCACTCTGATTGGTGATGCCCATGAAAAAATTTCTCATTTCAAGATTGGACCTTGATGGGGTTACACCAGCAATTTAAAAATTTCTTCCATAAGACAGGGAACCAACATGAAATTATTTTAAAAGAAAAAGGTTCCATTTAAAGCAGAAGGAATTGTGACTTTTAGGCCCTAGCACATGCCAAGCTCCAGAAACACTGGATCCTACATTTCCCATAATGCAGCCGATAGAATAAGACACTTCCGATCCTCTAAATGCACACTAGATTCAAATTTCATGTAATGTTATAAATTCGTAGTCCTGAAGAACAAGCTGAGATAACTTTAATGACATCATCAGGGATTCTTTTCTGAGACTTGGTGAAGCCTCTGCAGAGCCCCAGTGGGCATTATACAGCTGTATTCACATGCTCACCAGCGCTACTATCCATGACAAGGAAATTGAATTGTATATGTACAGTAAGAGTAATGGAGTCCCTCTTATCACAGCTTTGTTAAGAAACTTGAACCTTACTCCTGCTAATTTGGGTTTGGTCTGACATTTGAGCAAATGTTGTTTGAGCTTTTATATAGTTTCTATTCCACATATTCACCTCATTGACCTGTTTCCATTATATCATTTCCCTTTTGTCCTGCAGTTGTTTACACCTCCGCCTGTGTAAGCTGGTCAAGATGGTGAAGCCAGACATCCACACTCTGGCCCACCACTTGAAGCAGGAGCGGCTGTATGTGGCATCAGAGAAGCAGCTGATCCAGAGACTCAACAGTGATGTGCTGAAGACAGCTGAGAGGCTGTACCGAGCCGCGTGGATCGCCAAGCAGCAGAGGATCAACCTCGATCGTCTCATTCTTACCAGGTCAGGACATGTCAATTACTCAAATGTCACGTCAATGTCAAAGTAAAAATGGGTGGAAAGACATTTTTGTAATATTTTTTTTCTTGTCAAAAAAGCCAAATTATATTTACCATCATTGATTTATAAAATCAATAAAAGGGTAAAACATTCAAGAGGGTGAATACTTTTTATAGGCGTAAATATTTACGTATGCATTTTAGCTATGCGGTTCCTATATGTTTCTGCTTTAATAGGTTTGCTGCTAACATAGAACTCAAACATTAAACAGGCTATGCCCACTGAGTAAGGAAATTGAAATACATTATTTCAAACCAGTTTTTATTGAACACCAAACCAATTAACTGAACGATTATATAGTAAGACATTTTATGTATATAAGAAATAGGGATGTCAATGTTAAGGTATGATTAATTAAATTTTTTTTATGCAAATTAATCATTTGATAAGTTTTGACCCCAACTTTTTGCCATCATCGCAACGCGGATGGTTATCTATTGTGTGATAAGGCCGGGTAACGTGACAGTCAACGTGTGTTACAACACGATGGCAGAAAACACAACGCCTGGTGTACTGAACGGCAAGTTTCGTTACAAAAAGCTTCCAGATGGAAGTTTGGATAAAACCAAAGTTGTGTGCATTTATTGTAGTGATGAACTGTCCTTTCACCGAAGCACAACAAGTTTGAAGTACCATCTTCGGGCCAAACATATTTTGGCAGATGTTAGTAAAGATGCCAGTGCTGATACAGCATCAACAAGCCGTGCTTGTCAAAGTACACTGGCTGAGTGCAGCTGGCGCACGCCTGTCAACAAAACAACAACAGCAAAGCTAACCAATTCCATCACTAAATGGATCACCACAGACTGCAGACCCATCAGCATAGTTCAAGACCGTGGGCTTCAAGACATCATTCAGATTGCCACAGGCGACCCATCATACCAGTTACCTTCGAGGGGAACTATTGTTACAAGAATGCATGAACTGTACGACAGTTAAAAAGCTAAAAATTAAGATTGTACAGAGTGTTCATTTTGTGTTTTTGCAGACATTTCATTTCTGAAATGGTATTATAATAGATATGTTAATTGTTGAGATAATAAAACTGGAGGATATGTTACCTTAAACTATTTTGACATGCATTTCTTTATTGCAACACATTTACAGGTCTATCATAGTATTTAAAATTTGTGATTAATCGTGATTAATCAGTCATCACTGTGATTAACTTGATTAAATTCTTTAATCGATTGACAGCCCTAATAAGAAATAAAAACATTTTTTACCTTCATGATTTTAAAATGCTTTCTTCCAAACTCAACAAACATGTTTGCATGTGTTTGCAGACCACTTTTGTTTGGCCCATGTATCCAGTGCTCCATTGGAAAGGGCTAATGTTAGCATGTTGAGTGTGAATGCATGGTGTGTGTGTAAATAAAATGATTTTTTTTTTCATCATCACATTTCAAGCAGTCTTTTGCAATGTGTTTATTGTGCCTGTTCATATTGCGATGATGAAAATGCAATTTATTGGTTAGCCCTATTGTCGATTAAATTTTTAATGGATAAAATTTGCCATTTTGCCCAGCATTCTACAATGAATAACCTATATTTACTATTATTTTGGGACTATGTATATTAAAAATCAAACTGAAAACTCATTTACAAAAATATTCAGACCCTTTGCTGTGACATTCCAAATTATTGTCACGCACATCCTGTTTGCTTCATTTATTCTTGAGCCACGTATAGCATTTGACTGTAGTCCAACTAGAGGAAATTGAAGTGATTACACAGTTTAGAAAAGCGTACACACACACCTGTGTATATAAGGCTCATAATTTGCGCTGCATGTAAGGGAAAAAGCCAAGCCATTAAGTGCAAGGACTCTCGTTTGAGCTCTGCAATAACATTGTGGCTAGGCACAGATCAGGGCAAGAGTATAAAACTATTTCTAAAGCTTTGACTGTTCCCAGGAGCGCAGTGGCCTCAGTAAGTGTGAAATGGAAGAAGTTTGAGCCACTTTGAGTGAAAGGCGTATGACAGCCTGCTTGAAGTTTACCAGATGACATGTAAAGGACTCTGAGAGCATGAGGAAGACTATTCTCTGATGAGAGAGGAACTGAACCATTCAGACTGAACTCCAAACACTGTCTGGTGAACACCATCCCCACAGTGAAGCATGGTGGTGGCAGTATCACGCTATGGGGGTTAATCTCAGTAGCAGGGACAGGGACACTGGTTAGAATTGAATGAAGGATGAACGGAGGCAAATACAGAGAGGTCCCCAAAGAAAACCTGCTCCAAAGTGCATCAACATGAGACTTTTCACCTATTCACCTTTCCGCATGACGGTGCCGTGAAGCATACAGATGCTTTCCATCCAGTCTAATGGAGCTTGAGAGGATCTGCCAGAAAGAATGGGATAAACTACCCAAATCCAGGTGTGTAGAGCTAGTACAGACTTGCCCAAGAAGAGTTGAACTCTAATTTATGCCAAGGGTGTTTTTATAGTGTACTGGATTCACAGTCTGAATTGCTTTTGTAAATTTGATTTTAGTTTTTGATTTTTAATAAATGTATAAAAATGTTTAAAATCATGTTTTCACTTTGACATTATGGGTTATTGAGTGTATATTAACAGGTTTTTTTTTTTTTTTTTTAGCAATTTAAATAATGAGAATTTGCAACACAAAGTGTGCAAAAAATGAAGGAGTGTGCATTTTTCTGCCAGTCAGATGGCATGCTGGATGACATGCTGTCCACTGTATAAAACAATATATAGTGTACTGTTTTAGAAGTACAGCATTTTTAGGTGAGAAGGAACAGCAGAATGAAAGTAGATGTTGACACCAGAGATTGAAACAACTTTGTTCTCCAGTGTGGAGGCTTCTCCGGCTGAATGCTGCCAACATGCCAAAATGCTGGAAGACACACAGTTTGTTGATGGCTACAAGACTCTGGGCTTCCAGGAGACAGTTTATGGCGAGTTCTTGGCCCGGTTGAGGGAGAACCCCAGACTAGTGGCCTCCTGTCTGGTAGCAGGAGAGAGGCTGAACCAGGAGCACACCCAAGGGGTCATCCATACAGTCTTCACTTCACTTTATGGCAACTGTATCATGCAAGAGGATGAGAGCTACTTGCTGCAGGTCAGGGGTCCTACCTGTCTAAGGTGTTACTCAATAGAAAAACAGCTTAATAGCGTCTCGGTGAGATGAAATGTTTTTAACTGGTGCATGTTCCCAGGTGTTGCGGTACCTGGTAGAGTTTGAGCTGAAGGAGAGTGACAACCCTCGCCGTCTACTGCGCCGGGGAACCTGCGCCTTCAGCATCCTTTTCAAGCTCTTCTCTGAGGGCCTGTACTCAGCCAAGCTCTTTCTCACTGCCACCCTCCATGAACCTATTATGCAGCTGCTGGTGGAAGATGAGGACCACCTGGAGACAGATCCAGCCAAGGTGACAGAGCGCCTCACTCCAGCCCAGCGGGAACGCTTTGGAGAGAAGGGCTCTGAGGGCTACAGACAAAGGGTGCAGGCAGTTGTGGAGGCCAACGAAGCCAAGCTGGTGGCTCTGGTCAATAAGTTTATTGGCTATTTGAAGCAGAACACCTACTGCTTCCCCCACAGCCTGCGCTGGATTGTGTCCCAGATGTTCAAGACGTTGTCATGTGTGGAGCGTCTGGAGGTGGGTGAGGTGCGCACCATGTGTACAGACCTGTTGCTGACCTGGTTCATTTGCCCAGCTATAGTTAACCCAGAGCAGTATGGTATAATCTCAGATGCCCCCATCAATGAAGTGGCTCGATTCAATCTAATGCAGGTAAGTGTAGCGCATTATGTTTTCTGCTCTTCACATGTTTTCAGATGGGAGTTTGTTTACTGTTGAATTATATTGCATAATTTTTGTTACACAGGTTGGTCAACTTTTGCAGCAGTTGGCCATGGCTGACGATGATGCAGACCCCAGGCGGAAAAGCAGTTTGTCTAAATTTGATAAGGTGTGTGTAACATGTGGAATGAGGTTTTTTTTTTCCTTTAAATGCCAGCTTACAGTAACTGATATTTGTCCTTTCTACTAAGTTTCTGGGTCTTGTCTGCAGAGTTG
>NW_018127892.1:4655472-4659792 GCF_001952655.1 Monopterus albus | reverse complement strand
GATGAACCTTTTAGAAGGTCTCAGCAGGACTGCGGTCTATATCACACATAATCAACTGCTAGCACTGGTAAATGTTTAAGATGTTGATATCCAAATGTGACAATAATATTTCAGTTGTTATGTACTGTGTTCCAGGCACTTCTAAAAACTAGTCTGATAGGACTTTAAAGCAGGAGTGCTGCATAAGTTTGCTTATTTCTTTGAAACCGCTGTAAGTGTTTTCCACTACAAGTGCAGATTTTAGGTACAGTGTGGTGGACAAAATAACAAAATGCTTAACAATGCAAAGCATGCAGTAAACCTCCTTTTAGTAAATCTTAGAATGTTTTGTTCTGTGTTGAGAATAAGGGGTTTTGATTAAGTTGTGTTTATTTTACACAGCTGCTGGAATCCCAGTACTAGAGGCATGATGGTTATTATGGCGTCCGACGGTCTGTCTACTTGGCGACCAATTAATTTTTGTTTCGAAAATAATATAAACAAGTTGTTTGATTTAGTTTGATATATTTATAAATGGAAATCAGGAATTACAGTAGCCTACTATGTGCAGCCAGTGCAGAGGTGTGGTTTTATTCATGCTTTACAACATAACCACTTTGAAACAATCACAAAATAATGTTTTAATTCTCTGAATCACTTTGTTCTGGCTGACACTGCTCTCTCTTCTCATTCACTCTCTTGCTCTCTCTCTCACACCTGCCTCCATCCACTCATTCCTCATACTTATCTCACAGTCTTCTTTGGAATAACAGTTTACTCCTGAAAAGACTGATTTATGGTCTTAAATGCAACGTCTTCTACTTCCTTCATAGGCGGACTTTGTGCGGAGTGTAATGGCAGGGGACCACCTTCGGGAAGAGGAGCACATGGCTCTGGAAAACCTGCTGGCCAATGTGCCCCAGTCTCAAACTGGGAAGAGCAACAGTCTGGAGCTCACTCCTTCCAACACCCCCCAGCTCTCCCCAGCTACCACTCCTGCTAACAAGAAGAACAGACTCCCTATAGGTACCACTTCCACAGCCTCTAAATCTCTGGTCTTTAGATTATTATGTACTGATGTGATACAAAGTCTTATAATTTCCTGATGTGGGGATCTGAAACATTTTTTTTCCTTTATAGGAACAGTTTAGAACAAGAAATAGAAGACAGAACTGTTACACTTGGCCTAATGAGAAGCTTAAAAAAAAAACAAGTTGAGTTGAGTGGTAACAGCTAGTGAAGGCCTGTGTTTTAAAGGAAGTTAATGAGCTTCTTCTCAGCTTGTTATAAGGATAATTAGCATGGCCTGGATTGAGGCTCAATTACAGAAATGACAACCAATTAAATTACCAAATATAAATGGACTCATTTTAATTGGAATGGATGGAAAAGATGCATAGACTACCTTCATTAGCATTTTCAAGACTAATGATGCTGTAGCAACACCCCCTTAATTAGAAACGAACCACTTGTGCCTACTTCTCTGAAATACAATGTTTATATTCACGGTCTTGACTTGATTCTTCTTGAATGAGTTGGTATTCTGTGTTGACTCTATTCTTTGTCCACCCCCTACCTTGTGCTTCTCCTTTCTTCCCGTTCTTCCATTGAATGACCAGGACAACACTTAGCCGCTATAACATCCTGGGACCCCACAACCACCACTCTGTCTGCTCACATTCCATTAGTAACCCCGTTTGGTGGGTAGCCTGTCAGTTGTGTTAAGAGCTGGAGAGACCCTAACCTGTGTTTGTTGTTTCACCCAGTGAAAGGATAATTGCGGTTTATTTCAGTCTGACGTATTTCCCATAAATGAGGCTCTGTGGGTCACGCTAACTTTGCACTTGCCACCTCTGTTGTAGAGATTCAGGGTAAACGAGGACTTGTGCAAAGCGGTGTATACTGGGGCAAGCAGAATCCTTTCATCCTTAGACAAATCACTTCTCTCTTACCAAAAGTAAACGCCAGCTGCATTGGCCATTATTAACTTCTAGGACTCTTGACCAGGGCAACTTCCTGGCTGACCGGAGTTATCCTTTAACACTCCTCCAAGCTGCACATTAACCACCCTATGTTGTTACTGTTACCCAGCAGTGGTGTTGTCCATGTGTCTCACCACGCTTGCTTTGCCTTGCACAGGGCTTTAATTCATTATTGGAGCTTGGATGCTTTTTTAATCTTTTTTTTTTTTTTAAGTTCTCCCCTTTTGCTTCCTCATTCAGTAGATTATGACAATTCATTAACCAGGTAGAGTAGGGGGACAGTTCCACCTTTCTTCTTTCTGCCTGAGCTGTGGTAAAAAAAAAAAGGAAGACACTAGTGTAGTTACTTTGTACATGGACATTAGCTTTGTAATAGTGTAGTTGTTCTTAATAGCACATTTGTCGTCTGCCTCTCTTATTTCACTGTTTGTGCTTGTGTGTGTGTTATGTGTGCCTGTTTTCAGTTTCACCGTAACCAGTAAACTGTGCATAGTGGGAATGGCATTTTCAGACTTGGAAACATGTTGGTTTCATGCTATAAGAAAGCTCTTCTTTTATTGTTAACTACTGCCTAACATCTAGAAATGAAAGATAAACTCATCTTTAATGTCACATAAGTGTATAGCTACATAAGGAAAGAACTGGGAATCATTTGAAGTTTTTTTTTTTTCTGGAATTAGTAAAGTTATTGTGACTTGCAGCACATTTGGAAGTAAAGTCATTCTTGTTATGAATAGCAGTTACAGGCAATGCACTGGTGTGACATACCAGATGAGTGCCCTGGTTCTCTATTTTCATGCTTTAGGTGAGAGCTTTTCATTTTCACAAATGATGTTTTGTGCAACATGAATTGCTTAATGCATTGCCTAAATCTGAAATTTAGGTTTTAGCAGGACATGTTATTTAATGTCTTCTGAATGTAACAATTAGAAAATAACCTTGCCTCCCCTATCAATTCCCTCCAACTCACCAACCAGCAGCTGCTCGTAGCCGCAGCCGTACCAACATAGCCCAGGAGGGGGAGACAGAGGCCAGCTCCCAAGAGTCTTTGCAGGAGCTGATGCCAGAGGAGGTGCTTGTCATTTCACTAGGAACTGGTCCTCAGACTGTCCCTGGGATGATGTCAGAGAATGAGGTAATGTACTCATAAGCAGGAGAGATGATTACGTGATAAATTCAATGCCATATTTTTCTATGGCACTGAAGGGGAGTAAGACTTCATAGAGCTGATGTCATGCACTTGGTAGTACTTTGTGTTCTTTGTACAGTTATGCAAATGATAAGAAACATGTAAACTCTCTAATCCAAATTTGTCTCCTGCTGTTTGTGAATGAGGTTCTGCCTCTAGCAAGAATGACTCACGGCAAAGCAAATGTATATTTTCATACGTATGTACTTCCTCTTTATACTGCTCAAGGTTTTGAACCTGCAGTTGGCTGATGGGGCCCAGGGGGAAGGTCATGCAGATGACACTAAGCTGCATGGTAAACCAGACAAAACCTTGCGCTTCTCCCTCTGCAGTGACAACTTGGAAGGCATCTCAGAAGGTCAGTCTGATGACACTTGAGGCTAAAGCATAACAAAAAATAAAGTGCTACTATATTTCTTTAACATTTTCAGAGTAATATCAGTTTGGGAGAAGCACATCAGTGTGTTGATTAATTGGCCTCCATCTGTTTTTTTGTCTTGGCACACACTGACATGGACAGACGCAAATAAACAAGAAAGAGAATGACGTGGCTCACTTTTACTCTCCAGTATACATTTTTAAGAGTTTGTGAATTATAACAGCTGACTGAACCTAATACCTTGTGCATTGTATGTTTTCATTTATTTTTTGCTCAGGTCCATCTAATCGTTCCAACTCTGTATCATCTCTGGACCTTGAGGGAGAGTCCGTTTCTGAGCTTGGAGCAGGACCATCAGGGAGCAATGGGGTGGAGGCTCTTCAGCTTTTGGAGCATGAACAGGGTATGTGTGTGTATTTCTGAATGTTGCTAAGATGTTTGAATATTTTTCAGATGGGCAGGCCCAGTCTAATGTGCTGTATGTCTCTTTCAGCCACTACTCAGGACAACCTGGATGACAAACTGCGCAAGTTTGAGATCAGAGACATGATGGGTCTGACAGATGATCGGGACATCTCTGAGACCGTCAGTGAAACCTGGAGTACTGACGTGCTCGGCAGTGACTTTGACCCCAACATGGATGAAGATCGGCTGCAGGAAATAGCAGGTGGGTGCATGGCGTTGTTACTTATGTTTGTAGACATTCACCCCATGCATTACACATTTAATGAGATGAATTTGCTGCATGCAGAGAGACCTTCTCTGGCTATTGATTAAGTAGATGTAGGGAA
>NW_018127892.1:4651535-4654035 GCF_001952655.1 Monopterus albus | reverse complement strand
TGCACGTGTGTGCCATGAAATGGACGCATGACATACCAGGTCTCGAGGCTGCCACAGGTCGACTTCTTGGTCTTGAGCCTTGGCCATGGACTCCCACTCACACCTGCTAGCTCTTTTCCCCCTCCTCCATTTTCTTCCGCCTTGTTAAGCCATGGCTTCCCACATGGAGATGGAGGGACACTGAGCTGAGCACTTTATGGCAGGGTGGACGAAGCTGTAATTTGGTTGTGAGTAATGCTTGGCTTAATCAACAACTGAAAGTAATGTCCCCGGAGGCTAAGGCAGGGTGAGATATTACCATTAACCTCTGACCTTTTGGCACAGTAGTATATGTGCTTATGGGTCCCAGCATGTGATCTCCAGCTCTTTGTGCCTTTTTATGCAAAGCTCAGTGTTTCTCCGGCCCCACTGACAAAACACACACTGCTTTTGCTGAACTCAGACCTTTACACAGTGCCGTTTGAAGTCAGACCTGAAGGCACAAAAGTGATGAAACAGTTAGAATTAGATATAATGCATAAAAACAATGAATTAGGTGCCATATGGACTAGTCATTTCCGTCATTTCATAGAAATAAAATGCCAGATTTCTTTGTTTTGGCTTTTTAAGTGCTTCTCTTTTTTTATTTTTTTGTATCATAGTGAATATAAAGACTACTTTTGTTAGACAAACTAACATTTTGAAAATGTCACTTTGGCTCTTTTCAAACATTTTTTTTCAGTTCAGATTATTTGTTGAAAAACAATTGACAATTAGTTCGGCCAAGTACCATATACAATTTAATATGTTGTAGAACAGGAGTTAAGTATGAAAGTATGAAAAATTTCAACCTTTTACCAGAGATGTCTTTTATGTAGTACACTGTGCTTCACATGTTGCTCATATTTCAAGTCTGAATAATTTATTAGAACTAATTACAGGTTATGAATTAACAGCAGTGCCTTAACACCTCAGAGGTTGCTAAAGAACCAAAAGGTGCCTTCAAGATGACTTTGCCTTGCTGGAGGTGACTTCTCGCTGGTCCAGCACTTTTCCAGACATTAAAAACTGTTTCAGTGCTGAAGGTCCTTCTCTCCGTGTTCTCAGGGGCAGCGGCAGAGAACATGCTCGGCAGCCTACTGTGTCTTCCTGGCTCGGGTTCAGTACTGCTGGACCCCTATGGCTCCACCATCTCAGAGACCACAAGCGAGGCCTGGAGCGTGGAGGTCCTGCCCAGTGATTCAGGTGTGCAGCCAGGTGTATTCTGCTGCTGTAGATACCTTTTGACTGTTCTTTTGCTTTGGTTATTATCTTGATTCTTGTACTTAATCTTTGTGACAGTGTGGACTGTATGCATGCATATTTATGTTTGTTCAATATAGTGGGGGTTGGGACACCAGGTGTGTTTTCACAGCATTCCATACCAAAAATGTGTGCATGCATCTGTCATCATATTTGTATGCACTTGCTTGTCTTTCAGGACAGATTTGCCTGTGCCAGTAAAAGGCAGCTCAGGGTTTCCTTTGAGGGACCACCAGGTGTGTTTGCACCTGTGGTGGAGCAGCGGGGAGGGAAGCACAAGGACAGCAGCTGTCCTCAGTCACTTTACGTGGTGTCAGTTTTGTTTATTTGGCTAGATGTAACATCTCATTGCTCTGAGCCTATGTTGTATGTTGAGCCTGAGTGTATGTTGTGTTTTGTTATGCCAGTAATCCCTTAGGGCATCGCATGTGTCCCTGTGTCAGTGCAAATGCAAGAACAGTCTTTTAAAAAACAGATTATAATTTACTTTACCTCTTGTTGCAAACTGAACATTTGGTCCAACCCTTTTATTAATAAGAGATTATGTGCTTTACTCCCTATTTTGAAAATCAGTGTTTTGTGAAAATCTGTAAAGTGCTTTATTAAGAGCGTTAAGTGTTTCTTTGAAAAGCCTGGACCTTACGTTAATTGAAGTAATACACAATTTCAATATGTGCGGTGTAGAAATGGCATGCATGAGTGTCTTGATTGCTTTTTGTTCCATTTGCTGCCCCTGTTCTGCGCGGTAATGGTGCGATTGGAGGCTTGCTTCAAGTACAGTGCTTGTTTCATGGCTAGGCAGCAGAAAACTACACTCTGAAGAGCACTTCACCAACACATTATTACTAACGAGCATGCAAATGAGTACTGCTGTTAGCGTGGAGCCTCTGTGTTCGACCCAACAGCTCCATTGGGTAGCCAAAGAATTGGCCATACTAGCTTTATGGTTTGGTTTGGCAGTTATAAGACATAATAGTGTATGCTTTGTTTGATTTCCTGCATATGTTGGTTGGTTTTCCAATAATCATAACAGAGGAGGGGATGGAGGAAGAGAAGGCTCATCATCTGTAGCTAATTGCCATTAGTACAGTGGATTATGAGTTTCTTAAATGGTACTTGGTCCACACTTGATGTGAGGAAAAATACACACTTGTTTCAGTTGTCTTTGTCGTTGTGTTTTTTTTTTTTTTTTACCCCATTTGGGTTAATCTTGCAGAAG